>NC_066396.1:74946468-75083968 GCF_013377495.2 Cygnus atratus
TAGTCAGTGGAGAGTAAAATGGGCACTCCAAGGGGAAAATGGTGCTGTTTAAAAATTGCCTTATGGAAATACATCGCTTCTCCAGGTCTGTAGCTTCTGTCAGAGTGCAAGCCTAAGAAACTGGGCTGTTGTCAGTCATTTCCTCGAATGTGTATGACAACACATGTCAAGGATGTCAAGGACTAACCGATGCTCATGACTATGTAATCTCTGCATGTGTCAAACCCACTGATTTTTTCTACTGCATATTCCCCTTTGAAAACGCTTTCTATATGTTTAGTGGTCATAAAATCAGGTTCTCCTCCTCTAAACTGCATAAAACTATGACAAAGACTTTTTTTTGCCATGAGGATAAAACCTACAGTAGGTTGTTAAACAGATTACTAGTGTCAGTAAATGACTTGGAATTGCAGCTACACTTTTTAAAAATAAAAATAAAAATAATATTGTGAAAAATACAGAGGAGAAACCTAACTTAGTAAAAACATAAATAATACACAAGACGAAGAGTTGTTTGTTAGTTTGGCATTTGGAATTTAATGTCGCATTAATGCCCCCTGCTGATAAGCCTTTGAAAATCTACTTTGGATTTAAGGAGAAGCAGGGGTACATCATGTTCAGTATTTAACTGTACTGTACATCAATACTTGTCTTAAATTTAAAAAAAAAATAAATCTAGCATATATCCTACCAAAACTGGATTCAGCTTAAATAAATCAGATTGCTTTTAAGTCTGCTTTATAATGAAGCCTGTGCTATGAAAAACAGTAACAAAAATGTCTTTATAATTTACATACACAAACCTTTTCTACTGTTTGTTTAGTAAAAAAGACACAGTGAAGTAGCATGGCTACATAGGAAATAAATCTTAAAGGAGAAAAGGTATCTTTAAAATTCCATAAAGTAAGCAGATTATTATAATGAAATATAGCTTGCCAAAATCAAGAAATTGCAAGAGGTTGAGCAGATGTATTGCCATTCAGGGTTGAACTCCAGGGAGCTAAATGATAGCTCTTTTCATGGCATTTATTATCTATCTTCTAGCTAGGAAAAGATATCATTAGTATTGATTTTTACAGACTCTGTTGCATTTGGCAACACGGGCATTACATGATTCCATAAAATAGCCAGGGATTCATTCCCTCCCTCTCTAAGCCACAGAGGGAAGTGCTTTTCCTCCGCCGTTAGTGATTAAAAGAACACCACTGTGTTTCTTCCAGTTTGCAGCAATGCCTGCGGTGCTGAGCCTTAACTGTTGGCTCATTCATCTCCCTGCCTGTCTGAGGTGCATAAAATCTTGCGCAAGTGTCCATTGCTTCGGCTGATCACCTAACGCCTGTAGGGACATCCACCCCTCTGTGCCATTCCCTCTGAAGAGAGTGAGGAAACCTCTGCTGTCCTTTTCAGGCATGAGAGACGAGTGAGCACAGCCTTTCACAGGTAGGGATCATGTAAAGAGGCTTTCCAAAGGCACCCCAGCTCGTCAGGAGTGCGGTGAATGCAGTGAAAACAGTCAGGATGCTACAAGATGAAGTACTGTGCCCATGAGCCTCCAGCCAAAAGCTGAGCTGGGACGGGGCTGAGGCAGTCCTGGTGCTCCTGTCGTGCCCCTGTCCCTCAGGTAGTTCACAGGAAAACTGGTACCTGTCCATGCAAGTTCTGCTCCCGGTCATTACCAATAGCTTGCATACACTGTGCCATATGAATGCAGAGGTTTGTGCATTCTTCTCTTCCAGCAGGAATTCAGGGAGATCATGATGGGGAAAAGCCCGCTGCAGCACACAGCCACATGAGCGTTTCATGCAGCACTGTCACACATGTGGTACGCTTTTACTAGTGTGGAACAGTATGGGGATATTAATAAATAAGAATGTGTGGGAAAAGGCCAGTAAATTTTGTAGCATTAAAGCACTAAATTTATCAATGAGAGAAGACCGTGGAGCATTGCACTATGGTGTCCCAGCCTTACCACCAAAAACAGAACTAGGATTGTTATCCAAACCCAAACTTCTCTGGATCTGGTACTGGATCTGATGCATATCATGTGTCAGCCTGTTGTGGTAGCTTAACACCTGTAGGCAGCTCTGCACCACCAGGCCACTCTCTCATCTCCCCTCCTCAGAAGAACAAGGGGAAAAAATACAATGAAAAAAAAACCTTGCGGGTTGAGATAAGGAAAGGGAAATCAAACACCAATTACCATCACAGGCAAAATAGATTCAGTGTAGGGAAGATTAATTTGTATTCTTGACAGTTAATAACAAACTAGATCAGTGAGAACTAAAAGAAAACTAAAATCACCTTCCCCCCATCCACCCTCTCACACCTCCTCCCCCCAAGCAGCACAAGGGAACTGGGAATGGGGGCTGCGGTCAGTCCCTGAAGCTTCATCTCTGCTGCTCCTTCATGGTCCCTCTCTGCCCCTGCTCCACGCGGGGTCCCTCCCACGGGATGCCGTCCTTCCCGAAATGAGCCTGCGGGGGCTGCCCACTGGCAGCAGCTCTTCAGGAACTGCTCCCACACGGCTCCGTACCACGGGGTCCATCCATCCCCCAGGAGCAAACTGCTCCAGCACGGGTCCCCCACGGGTGGGCGGCAGCTCCCCCCAGACCCCCTGCTCCTGCGTGGGCTCCTCTCCAGGGGCTGCAGCTCCAGCCCGGGGCCTGCTCCTGCGGGGGCTCTCCATGGGCCACAGCCTCCTCCAGGCCACATCCACCTGCTCCACCGGGGGCTCCTCCATGGTCTGCAGCTCTGGTCATTCCTTAAATCCACTCTCTCAGAGGCCCAACCAGCATTGCTCACTGGCTCTGCCCTGGCCAGCAGCAGGTCCTTTTGGAGTCAGCTGGATCTGGCTCCTATCTAACTACCAAAACCTTGCCACATAAACTCGATACATCTGTGGATTCAATTACTACACAATAGCTGCAAGAGCAGACCTGGAGTTACATAGATGTCTACACCATCTTGCACTCAGTCGTTAACACAAAGAGTTGAGAAGAAAGGAGGACTGGCTGGGACGTACCCATATTATGCTTACCTCAACATAAAAAACAAATAGGGCAGCTGAACATTGGGCCTACAACATACGTGCTTCTCTTCCATGGCTCTTAACAGGCAAGTTACCATCACCATCACCAGTGTCCTCAGTAAACAGTATGGTGGATCTATAAAGAAGTCTCCTTTATTGTTTGAGAAAGCATTTTTATATAGTTTGAATTATCATGCCTTTTCATTACAAAGCCAATGGTTACAAATTGCAAGTGAGAAAAGGAATTAAAAAATAACAGGACAGAATAATTTGCCAACTGTTGGGTCAGGAGCAGGTAGGTGCTTCTTGGACAACCACAGCATGAGATGACAAATGCTTGCACATGTATTTCTTCTGTGGCCAATAGCCATCAACCCAGGATTTGAAACAGGATATGTCAATCTCTTGAATTTTCTCCACCATGAACAAGAATTGTGCTAAAAAAGTAAGGTATGTAGGATAGAGAGAGGAGGGCAAGCTATTATTGATGTTACTTATCTTTCTTAGTTGATCAAGACAGTGGATCTAGGAAAATTTGTTGACTCTGATTTTTTTTGACAGGGCAGTATCATGTGATGCATTCATTTGATGCATCTCCTTGTCTCCTCACAAGGTTACACACCTTCAGAGCTGGTATCAGAGGAATTATCCCAAACGTTAGAACATGCTCTCATGTCCTTGTTAGCAGTCTGACAGAGCAGGTAGCCAAGGAGGCACCATGGTTGTTCACAGCATGTTGTTGTTATTCCTTCAGAAGAGTGGTGATGTTTTCCAAGCTCTTCTCCCTGCTCCTGCAACAGCCCCCATGTTTCCATCTACTGCTACAATACCTATAGGAGTTCCCAGTAGTACCATGAATTAAGGTGATCTTCCTCCTGTTTTCTTAGTGGTCCCAAAAGTATCAAACAGAAACAAAAGCCATTACAAGCAAATACATCTGTAGTAGAAATTGAAAATAATACTGACAATCATATGCAGGTTATAGTTTTGTGTCAATATGGAGAATTATTACCTTTGAAAACAAAAATGTCAGAAGAATAATGTGCTTTTAATAAATAGGAGTATCTGAGGATTACAGATGTAGTGGGCCCGTGCAACTGGAGTTCAGAAATCTGACAGCCCTGCATCAGCCTTCCAACACACTGGACCCAGTGTCTCTACTTACTGCTGCCTTACCTGTTACCTCAGCAAATGGAAGAATATTTGGTTCTGTGGGCTTAGTTTATATTCATGTTCAGACCTTGGCCTCATAAAAGCTATTATACTATTAAAATACACAGCACAACATGTTGGTAGGCTTTCCTCCTCCCTTTAAGCTGACAGTTTCAGCCTGTGATCTATAGGTTGCGGTCACCTGATGAAGTAGGCTTAGATTTATTACAAGGGAATCACTGGCAAAATATAAGGGTCTAAAAATTAAAAGACTGAAAGCTTGCTTTAAATGGGGACTTGGAGCAGTGTGTAGAATGGAATGAGTTACACCTGATAATCAAGCTGCCTCATGTTGAGGCTCAATTGATTTTCTTTGAACGAAAAATTATTCCATTTACAGCATCGTTATGTCTGCATTGCCATTAGAGTTCTGTACCATTTTAACTACACAGCTAGGTTTGGAGAAATCCGGCTTCTGTATACAGATGAACTCTTAGGTAAGTTCAAGTTTCTGTAGTGTAAAGGGACAGAAATTCTTCAAGGACTGTGCCATAAAAAGGAAGCTGGGATTGTTTTTAACCATATGTCAGTGTTTCAGAAGCCATGCTAATCTCACAATACTTCTTTTCCTGAAACAAATGCCTTTGAAACATGTTAAAACCCTTTTTTTTTTGTATATGAATGTCTTCTTCAGCCTTATAAGCTATAGCTAGTCCAAACTTGATTGCCAAAATTGTATAATAATGCAATTAATTCTTGAAATGAACAAGAAGCTCTGCAGAGACCAGTCTGTTTTCTATACAACCCCAGCTTCAAAGGCCTTTGGGTGCTTTTAGCACTCTCTCTGAGCTGCTTCCCAGCTTGTGTCACCGTGCTGACTGGACATAAAACTCCCGTAACAAAGCCATGCCCTGAATTTGGCTGCTCTCAGAACATCGTGACTTGTGTGCCTCAGTTCCTTAAGAAAACTGACTGCGAAGTCAGTTATGTCAGGTGAGGGACTGAAAACACATCAGAGGAATGGCAGCTCTGAAAGATCACTGGTTTCATATTTATTCTGACACAGCATAAAATATGTGGCTATTCTGCATAATGAAACCGTTCACTTGGAGATATTTAATACTAGGTGGAATTCCAATGTAGGTTATTTGTCTTTCTGTCTCCAAGTAAAGTATTTTTTCGTGATGCATCCCTCCAGCAGCTGTGACTTTACTTTGTGATATTTTTATGAACAGTAAAGATGATTTGCTGCATCCAGTCAGTCTCTTTGCAGCCTAAAAGATTGCACAGTCAGCCAGGTCCTTGCCATCCACTCACTGTGGTCAGAGATGATGAGAGCTTTTACTGTCCTGATACACTCTTCCTCTTTCTGCAGACGTGGGTGTGCTGTAGAAGTACCAAGGTGAAAACTTTTAAAGCATGTCATTTGTGATAAAAGGGTATAGAACAGATGCTTAACAAACTGCTTCAGAGGCTCTTGTTGATCCCTGAAGAATTCAGGCTGCTAACTCCCATTAATGCTAATAGGAGATATGTACCTATTACCCTCACACCTCAGTGGGAGAATAGGCCTTTTAGCTACTAGCACATCTGGATCAGATGGACTTCTAATTAATTGTTGTCTCCATCTTCTTTGTTATGTGTGAGGACAGGCTTTTCTGAGGGGAGCTGTTTAACTCTTTTCTTACCACTTTACCATCTACAACATGAAAAATTGGATCCGCTTATTTACAGGTACAGTCAGGGTTTATATAAGTTTATTTAAGGTGAAGTCAGGATTACAGTCAGTTTCAGGAGTCCTGCAAAAATATCCAGAGACATACCATGAAAACACCTGTCAAAGTAATTGTTTAAGTAAAATTGTCATGTAGTAACACAAACCCAATTCTTTTGACAGTATTTGAAGGAGGCTAGATTATTTAAGAAAACAATATTGTACTGATAAGATATTGTGGGTTTTTTTCAGGCACAAACACCAGAGGTACGAAATCTGTATCAGATGAAGGATGATTTATTAAGTGGGTATCAATTGGCCACATATAAATACAGGCAGCACTTAAAAAGAAAATTCTTGACCCCTGCACCAGCATGAGTTTCTGAGGCTTCACTCTAATCAGGATGCTTCAGGGTACAGTCTCAGTAATTCTTAGATGGAGGCTTGCTGTGTTTTTATAGAAGTGTGAAAGTGTGTCCTGAAGCTTCATGATGCATGTGATTGTTTCCAGTTGTCTGTGCTTCTAACACCCCTCTACTGCAGCAGCAGGACGAGAGCTCCCAGGTCTAGGACACACAGCTGAACATTACTGATGCTGTCCAGTAGAGAGCAATAACACTCCTAACAATTCCTTCCAGCAGTAACACGGGAGTGCTATACATAGTTAACCTGTGTTTTCACGACATACATACACTGTGTCTGCCAGATGCCCCAATGTGTCTATTCTGGGAATTATGTGCTCTTACCAGCTGGCTTAAAAGAGCACAAGATTTTTCGGACTTTGTGTAGCAATGGGTCACTAGACCTCGTTCGGAAGGGGAGATGGAAGTCTGCTTAAAAAGGCTGGAACCTTTTCCTGCTGTGGGTGAGCCACAGCATGTGTCCACAGTTGAAAGCACTTAGGCATGTTTGTGGTGCTCTGTTCATAATATTGCGAGTTTTGGTTTATAAACTGAAAACCACAGAAGCTTGCTAGAAACAAATAAACTGAGCAAGGGTATCAATAGTTATGTGATTGACTATCCGCTAAGGAACATCTCATACAAAGTTTGAAAGGCTTCTTTCAGAAGGAATAAAAATGTGGTCTTTTACGTGTCATTTATGTGCAAGAACAATTTTCCAATTATCAGTCATGCACATTAAAGGCATTGTAAGATATGTTATCAGTAACATGTGGGAAGACTGATAAGCCGAAAGAATTTACCTATTCATATCCAAATGTGAACAACAGGGTTTGTATTTTTTTTATGTTCATTCATATGGTTTTGCGCTATGATTTATACAAGTGACAAAGTATCTCAGTACACACAACAGAAGTAGATTTTGCAGTGGCTGTATGCTTGTCTTACAGGATTGTATGGCTAGAGAGTATATGAGAAATTTTTACAGCCACTTCCTTTTCTCACTCAGTTTCTTGGTCCCTTATTAAGAGCTCTAGGGAGTCTTCGGGGAAGGCTGATCAAAAAGCTTTGCCTCCTGCTGTCAACTGTCTCTTTCCGTTAGTCTCTGTCTTTTATAGCTTTACGTCCGTTTCCCAAATGGAGTTAGCCTCTTGCTTTCTTGGTTGCAAAGTGGTGGCCTCTCCGGTGTTCACAGCAGTACGAAAAAGGTGCTACTCCTATGAAGGTTTCCAGCTGTGATTAAGAGATTGCAGTAAATGAAGAGAGTGTGCCAAGTCAGGGGCTTGAGTCCCACTGCCAGGTATTGCAATAGCTTTGGGGTTTTTTTTGTTTGTTTGTTTGTTTTTTCAGTGGTCTCTGAGTTGTACTGTCACAGTATTAGGGTGAAGGGGAGGATTTCTGGATGTATCGCAATATCCCTGGGATTAATGTGCCTGAATCACACTTCCTACATTGAAGATGCTGTTTCTCCATACTTAGGACACACTCTTACACTAATACCTGTTTAGCACCTGCACCAAATAATTACTGATTGCCCAAAGAAGACTGCAAGCTTTCCTTCATATTTCTTGGACATTTAAGAATGTAATTTTTTGATTGCATAGAACCCCCACAATTTAAAGAGGAATAAGTGCTGTGATGGGAAGGTCTGCAAGGACAGAATCATTGCGGGCTTTTAGAGGTACAGAATTTATTGGTGTGGTGAGGGACAGGTGTTGAATGAGGTACTACAGAATTAATCCATTTAAATAGCTGGCTTCGAGGAAGAAACACAAAGCAGTTGTGTGAATCCATGTTGTCAAGCCTGATCTAAAGTCAAACTGGAGTTTTTTAATGGGGCGGAATCAGACACGTGGTGTGTATTGTTAACGGCATCGTGAGTGAGCTTCTGCAGAATCAGGATCTGAGCATACATCATCAAGCTTTTTCATGTGCAGACTATTGACTAAACCAGAAAAATCTAGTCCTGCAGGAAGATAAATCTTGACTATGCCACAGCTTCTACTGTGACCTAAGGGCAGTCATTTTATCTCCTCCTGCTTTTGTCTCCTCTCTGTAAAATGGTGATAAGAGCATTTTCTTATCTTACAATGGAGTAGTGATGATAAACATTAAGGATTATGATGTGCTTAAATACCGTGGTAATGAAGGCCATTAAGCACCTTAGACAATTCTATTCATTGGCTGCTTTTCTAAGCTGAATTACTGAGCATTTTTATTTTTTTTTCCCAAATAAAATCAAGGAAATGTATCAATAAGGATTGATAAGTAATGTCTGCAAAATGTCAGTGCTAAACTGCACTGTGTTTTCTGAATTATGTAACTAGACATTCTGTATCTTTATCTTGTCAGCCTACCTGCTCTTCTTCAACACTTCATCCAAAGACTCTAAAACTTAAAATAATGAGAAAAGGGAAAGTTATCTTCTACAACCTGACTGTGACTACAAATATCAGGGATTTCTGCACTTGTCATTTTAGGTCCTAGCTTTAAAAATTGAAAAAGAGTGGGTGACTGAAGCTGATCAGTGACTAGTAAAACAGAATTAAATAATAATAATAATAATAAATAAAAGTCACTCCTGCCACTAGAAATAACCATGAAATTTTCACCAAGCAGAACAGAAAAGGGAAATAAAAAGGGAAAGAGGAAAGGGAAAGGGAAAGGGAAAGGGAAAGGGAAAGGGAAAGGGAAAGGGAAAGGGAAAGGGAAAGGGAAAGGGAAAGGGAAAGGGAAAGGGAAAGTTTGCCTTTTGCTGAGAAGCTTCTGACAGCAGTGAATACTCAACATGAAGCACAGGAACATGCCACACATATGGTCGGGACTTCACTGACTCTATGTCCAGCAAAAGATTACCCACATTCATTGTAATAACTGACCTGTCCTTTCTGTACCTCACATCATCCCTTGTCATAGTGGGTCTGTGGAAGGGTCCGTTGAACTGGAGGTCTAATTTCTGCTGCCCTGCTGTTGCTATTTCTCTAAAATGTTGGGAATACCTACAGGATCTGCTGTTCTCAGGATTACAATCTTTTTTTTTTTTTTTTTTTTCAGATTACATGTGTTTTGGTTTAATTTTTTTCTCAAAAGGCCAAAACACACACACAAACTGAAGTGTGACCAGGATTTGATTTATTACTGAGGTGTCTGTGTTGTAGGTCAGTATTGACATAAGTCAGACTAGAGCTGCATTTTATATGCAAGCAGTGTTTTCATGCAGCACTGAGGCAATGCTTGGCCCTGGGAAGGTCAGAGTCAGTTGTACAACCGCTGGCTAGAGAGTGCTTTGGGGATAAACAAAAAATAAAAATAAAAAAATAAATATTGAAAAGGATTTTTTCCTGTGGCACCCAAAGAAGGGTATAACTTCAGTGTCTGTTTTCTCCCTTTCCCATTGACAAGGGGAAAAGCAGCTCCTGTTGGCCTGTCTCTTATAGTACTGTCTCCTTTCATGCTGGCTGGGGCTGGCAACCTAAAGCATGTCTGGAGGTGTGTTTGGAATAGGACGGATGGGTCAGCTTATTACTGACACTGCTGGAACTGAGCTTCAGTACCTCTATGTCCAGGCATTCTATAATCTGTGTTTATGTCTATGTCAGGTAGAGTAGTGATAGTGTCATTGCCTTCCTCTGGTGTTAAGTTATAAAACTGAGTTGCCCAAGGTTGGTAAGGAAATCTATAGCTGCACAGGGAGGTAAATTTATGTCTTCTAGGCCCTTAATTACAGAAATGTGTTTGTTTATAGGAAATCTCACTGACTCAACCAGGATGTTGTAAAGGTCTCTGGGAAATTCGTAAATAATAGCACCTTGCTTTACATTTGTAAAAAAAATAATCCACTGAGGGAGTTATTGTGTCTTCAAAATAACAGGATAAATACTGAAAGCTGAACAAATGAAGGACTTCTTCAGGTACACATTTTAGATGTGAAATACTCAAAGCAGGTCATTCTAAATCTATTATTGTATAATCCTGATGAAGTAAGAAAATACACTTGCTTACACACCTTTAGAGGTAGATATTGCACAGGAAAAAATACACAGACTAAATCTTTTGATTCTCCATCCAGTTACAGCCATCTCCAGTAGACCCACAGCAGGACACAGGAGAAGCGTGAGAGGGAAGGAGCAGGGGAGAAGCCACCATGTACTGACTGTGCAGGGTCAGCATAGCTGCAATTCACTACAGGGTGGTAGATTTCAGAGTTTAGGGTCTTAAAGTTACTGAATCATCAGAAGGAAGCAAAAATCATGAGAAAACAAATGTTTGATTAACATTTTATATATTAAATTCATTCTCTAAATCAGGGTGGGAGAAAGAAAGAATATGCATGTTTGGAGGAAATAATTTTGTGGATTACTAGTTGTTCGAGCTTCTAAAAAATGCTGTGTACTTTGTCTATGTAAATTTCAGTTGGTACCATAATTCTGTAATCAACAGAAGCTGATGTTTGAATCCGAACAGATAATTGATTGGGCTAAAAACGCTAAACAATCCAGGTTGTATTTTACAGGTGTGGGATTAATCTGTGGACCTCAGAGTCTGGTTACAAAATGATATTATTAGCTTTGAATGGGGAGGGTTCAGAAATCTTCAGTTTTGGATTCAGTTTGGTCTGCTTTAATCTATCATAAAAGCTGCTCAGAATGGTGGTGGAGTCTTCCTCTCTGGAGATCTTCAAAATCTGTCTGGACATGGTCCTGAACAGCCTGCTGTAGGTGGTCCTGCTTGAGCGGGAGGTGGGACAGGGTGACCTCCAGAAATGCCTTCCAACCTCAACCATTCTGTTATTCTGGGATCTACTTTCACTCATGTTCAACTGAACATCTGTTCAGATGGCTGGTTGGTTGGTTGGTTGGTTGGGTTTTGTCTTAATTTTGGTCCAACACATGCCCAAAGATACCATGACCTGTGCATCAGTGTTACATGTAAGGTTAGGTCTGAGGAGTACATGGATAGCTTGTAAGTCTATCTTTGAGAACAAGTTGACAAAATTATTTGTTAAAGGTCTGTTCTTATAATAATCTCAGAGCAACACAGTTTTGATGCAGGTATCTTGGAGACAAAATGGTACAAACAAGCCACTTTGGTGTTTGTTCCTTCACTTTTGTTTTTATTGCTTGCTTTTTTTTTTCTTTTTTTTTTCCCCCTAAGGCATGTTAAAATAACCTTCATATGTGTCAACTCTGGTACTAGTGGTAAGTGGCGCTCCTCTCTATAAAGACCACCCTGTATCCAACCCTGGAATTGTCATAATATCCAGAACAATATCGCTGTTTTTGTAAGCGTTGAGGATTTTGACGTGAGATTTCTTTTGCAATCTGGCAGAGAGGGAACAAGAACAATGAACTATCATATCCACTTAATTTTCAGAGGTTAGGTTTAGTGACAGCCCTGGTGAGGTTGTTTTGAGATGTGTTGGGAAGCTGACACAGACACTGACACAGCTTATACAGAATAACTCTGAATATGCACAGAAATATTGATAGCTGAGATTTTCCAAGCAGCCCTGTTAGTCAGCAGTAAATTACCAAAAAGAGAAAAAGAAAGGCTCCTTGTGGTATATATGTGTAAAGATGATGATCCAGACTCGAGCCAGAGCCTTTTCCAAAAGTGGTTGTGATGGAGTGGGGTAGCCAGACAACACAAAGTAGCCCAAACCAGTTGTCTGGGGGGACAGGATTTCTGAGTAGACTTCTAAAGCTTTCCTGGTAAGCTGCAGTTGAAAGGAAAGGTGAGCGGCAGGAGTCAGATTTCCCTCTGGATCTGTCAGATCTGGTGACTGCTTCACCTGACCCACCGAGGGCTCTTCTGGATGAGCAGAGCATGCATGTTCCCCGTTGCGGGCTTGCAGCTGCAGCGAGGAAGCATTTTGGCTTTAGCTTCATTTATCCCATGCAACAATCCTTTCCAGCTGCCTACCGCTGTGCACAGGTTTTAGCTTGTCACTGTCAGCTCTCACAGTGCTGCCCCTCGTCCTGCTAGTTTCCATTGATCGTTGCTGCCGTTGACACTCACATGCCCTTTGACAAAGTAGCTGTCAAAGCTCCCGTCCCTCTACAAGCTGTGTTAAGGACCCGCTC
Organism: Cygnus atratus; assembly: GCF_013377495.2. Lineage (NCBI taxonomy): Eukaryota > Metazoa > Chordata > Aves > Anseriformes > Anatidae > Cygnus > Cygnus atratus. The sequence goes on from NC_066396.1 coordinate 74,958,847, forward strand.
CTATCTGAAACATTCATTAGTGTCGTTTGCCAAAAGGTTTATGTAACAGATGTTGCAAAGCGGGCACGCAGAGACGCACATGCACACACACACACACCCCAGCGTTGCGAGGACTGTCGGGGTGATGATGAAGGGAGGATGGTCTGCAGGACTAGAGTAGCTTGAAGGCATAGCTGCATCTGTTAAAAAAAGCATCTAATGCCTCTGTGTCACCATGCTGTATTTTCAGCTTGTCATCATGGCTGGGACTGTTCTGCTTGCCTACTACTTCGAGTGCACCGATACTTTTCAAGTGCATATCCAAGGTTTCTTCTGTCAGGATGGCAATTTGATGAAACCGTACCCTGGAACGGAGGATGAGAGCTTCATTTCACCCCTTGTGCTCTACTGTGTGCTGGCTTCAACTCCAACAGCTATTGTAAGTATAAGAAATTGTTTGAATTCTCTACTACCGCTCCATAAATAACAGCAACGGTCTTGTAATAGATTTGATTTACAAATTGATTTACACTGTAATTGATTGTAATCAATTACACTGTAATTGATTGTAATTGATTACCTGTAATTGATTTACACTTAGCTGGATCTCTGCTTTGCCTTAGCCTAATATGATCTTCATTGCTTATCTTCAGGTGTAATTATTCTGAGGTAATCTTAATGCAGGATTGAGAGGTAGAGCTTGTTAAGCCTGTTACAATAGCTTGCCCAGTTCAGTGATTAGCTGTGAATTGTCTGGGCTCCAGAGGGTCATGAATGCAAAGGTGATGTATTACTGAAAATAGAAAAATAATAATAAAAAAAAATGGATAAGGTGTGAATAAAACCTGGGTTGGACATGCAGCATATTTGGGTCTATTTGCTACTATATTAAGAGGACTATTAAAGGGTTTTAAAAGGCTTAGATGAGCAGAAAGATGTTCAATATGAAGAAAAGCATGAGTGCTATTTCCTTGGTATTTAGAATCTGTTCATCTTTTGGCAGCCACGTCCCCTTACCTTTTTTTTTAACTCGACCCAACCAGTCAGCTACAATGTAGCTGTTCCAAGCAGGTGAAAATATACAATTAGCTGAGTACATGCACTTCCAAAATGGTTATTGTAGTCACTGATTAGCGAAACATTGGCCCTTTTCCATTTTCTGTGTAGAAAGTTACAAATTTCACCAATAGCTAATTTTCCTACCTATGTAATTACATTAATAAATTCCTACCAGCCTCTGTCTTTACATGCTTTGTTTTCTTATACTTCTTTCTTTATCTTTAGTATTTCTTTCTTAACTTTGCTTCGCAACCTTTTCAAAAATTGATGAAAACTGTGCATGAGAGATAAATGCTGGACTGTAGTCAGTTTCAATTTTTGGTCTGTATGAGTATTAATGCATGAAATAGTTTAACAGAACGTGATAAGAAATGTGACAGAGATCTGTGTAAGAGTCTACAGTTTTTGTACAGGACACTTCATGAAAACGAGTAATTTTTTTTAAATGAATTATGTCATGAGCTTATGAAAATCCTCTGTTGTAACACTATTATTTTCTGTATTGAAACTCAGTTTAATGCTAAATCTTGTTTGCTTTGCTTTGTTCTGCAATGATAGACAAAAATAATTACTACATTTCTCCATAGTGATATTTACAGTAACTTTCACAGGCTGTGCTTTTAAAGCAAAATCGAGTGATGTATCCATGCCTGGATGCAGTAACACTGGAGTTAGTGGGAGGCTTGTCCCTTGTTTCAGTGATACGGCATTAGGTGGGCAAGCAGTATTGAGAATGTTGCTCTTTAGTTGGATCTTCTATTTAAAGCCTTCCTCTGGCAAAGTGGGTCGCAAACTTTTCAGGTTTTTCTCTACTGGATCGACATTTCCTTTCACTTCAGAAGCCCAAGAAGTTTTCTCTAGTTATTTATGAAAAGCTGGATTGGAATCTTCTTTAGGAGATGAACGACACTGGTTCTGTAAATCCCTAGGCCATGTTAAACATAGGAACTGAAAGGCTGGAGTGAACATCAAAGTTTTTGGGTGTAGAGACCTTCAGCTAAGTGCTGTGTGGAGCTGGTAGGTCTATCTTGTACAATACAAGCTGTGCGGAGATGCCAGCTTGGATCCAGAAGTACAGCAGTCACACTAAATGACCAGATCCAGTACTGGATCAAAGGTAATAAGCAGTGCTGCTTGGGTTACACTCTGCTGTTGAACTGCCCATCTACCGCTTCGTCTAGGGAAAACATTGGTCAGGGACAGTGCAGGGCTCTTTTCAATATGTGTCGTTACGATCTCTTTGTAGAGCCTCAAGGAGACAGTAGGTCAGACTTCTTGGGAAAACTTTTTTCTTTTCATTCTGAATATATTATGCATTAATACATTATTTAATGTGTTGATTGTATTATTTTGTTGTGTTCTTAATACATCATTTAATTATTTCATATGTAATTACTTAGTATTGGGCTAATCTTCAACCAGAGAATGTGTCAAAGGGGTCTTTTTCTGTCTTCCTTACAGATCCTCAGCACAATGTTTTTATAAGAGTAGTTTCACTATATTTCTCATACCCATCATTTTCTCAGAGACTTTCCCCTCCTTGCAGGCTGATTTAAAATTTCTGCTTTAGCTGGCACCTGTTTTCACCCTGTCTTCCCTCTGCAAACTGACTTGTCAATGGTCATTAACAGAAAGCTAGTAAATGAGATAAAAAGTGAGCTCAGAGACTCCATAAGCTCTGTCCCTGCATTGCATTACCGATCTGAGTATGAGTGTGAGTATCTGCACCTTTCATCTGGCACCCAAATGGGTGCCTGTTATTCGGACAGTCAAAAACTAGGCAGAGATTTTTGATACAGTTGAATGTCCCAGAGATTTCAGTGAAAGGAGCAAGTGCAACCATTTCTATTTATACAGTGATGATTGTACTCTCTCCCAGTAAAAATAAAAAATAAAAAGAGCAAAAGAAGAAAACACAGCTGTGCTTTGTGGGAGGGAACTTTGCATGCATTCACTGTGGGCTAAGCAGTAGTTTCGCTCTGTGCACTTTGCTGTCAGGAATAATCACTGACAACCTGCAGCTCCAGTGTGAAGGACTGTCTTAAGTCAAAGGTAATGCCAGTTCCTCTTTACAACTGTGTTTTTCTCCTCTGTAAGATGCTTGCTGCTTCATTTTCTGACAGCAAATTGCTTGGTTTGCCTGAGAGGATTTACGGCAGGGAGTCTGATTTGCCTGTTGCACGCATATTGCCACTGCTCTGACACCTCATGGCAGGAGGGGAGTGATTATTGCTAGGGAGAATGGGAGGATCCCAGCAGTAGCTGGGAAGAGCTTGTGGTTCTAGCTAATAGTTTTTTTCTGGAGCTACGGAAAGTACTCTAGTAGTCTGTACAACCTCTCTCTGATTAGTCAAGAGCAATGTTTAAGTGCAGTCCTGTGTACACAGCTCTGAACAGCTCTCCAAGCCCCGATTTTAGCATAGCTATGAGGTGCTATAATGTTTGAAAGCCAAAAGGGAGCATCTTCATTAATGTATTGCAATATCCCCATGTCTCAGTCATTTGGTTGTGACAGTGGCCATGGGGGAAATGAGTATATGTGTTTTATTTTTTCCCTGAGAACACATTTCAGAAGTGCTGTTGTTGTTTGGTAATATGGTATGTGCATTTCCCTGTACTGTAGCAGCAAAATAAATGAGATCAGCCTGGTTTTTTGCTATGCTGGGTTGGGTAGTTAATCATCATACCTAAGAATTACAAAAGTCTTTTATTGCTCCTGTTGATAACCTTTTAGTCTCTGCTAATGAGAGTTTCTTGCAAGGGGAGATGCCTGAATCTCATGATGATACTGTTAAATAAATTAAAATCATGTACGCCTGACTCCATTCTGTGAAAAGCATTTTTCTCCCAAATGTTCCACTGAGAACAGGTCAAATGTTTTCATCTGCCTTATTCATTTTTGATTCTCTGAGTGTGGCAGTATTAGCGTCTTTGCTGCAAAGCGGTAGGGAAATGATCATTTTAGTGATAAGTAACACATAAAGAAAGGGCAAGCTTTTTTTTATTTGTAAAGAAACAACTGGCCATTTTATTTCATATTTAGTGGTTTATCCTCTGAAACATGCATGTTCACAGAATCACGGAATGGTTGAGGTTGGAAAGGACCTCCAGAGATCGTCTAGTCCAACCCCCCCCAGCTCAGGCAGGGTCACCTAGAGCATGTTACAGAGGATGGCATCCAGGTGGGTTTAGAATATCTCCAAAGAAGGAGACTTCACAACCTCTCTGGGCAGCCTGTTCCAGTGCTCTGTCACCCAAACCATAAAGAAGTTTTTCCTCATATGGGGATGAAACCTCCTGTGGTTTAATTTATACCCATTACCCCTTGTCCTCGCACTGGCCACCACTGAGAAGAGTTTGGCCCCATCCACTTTACATTGTCCCCTCAGGTTTTTTTAGAGGTTGATAAGATCCCCTCTCAATCTCCTCTTCTTTAGGCTAAACAGGCCCAGCTCGCTTAGTCTTTCCTCATAGGACAGATGTTCCAATCCCTTAATCATCACGCTGGGCCTCCTCTAGAAGATCTACGTCCCTCTTGTACTGGGGAGCCCAGAACTGCACACAGTGCTCCAGGTGCGGCCTCACCAGGGCTGAGTAGAGAGGGAGGATCACCTCTCTCGACCTGCTGTCCACACTCCTCCTGATTCAGGCTAGGATCCCATTGGCCTTCTTGACCACAACGGTGCACTGATGGCTCATGGTTAACTTGTTGTCCACAATGACCCCAGGTCACTTTCCGCAGAGCTGCTCTTCAGCAGGTCAGCCCCCAGCGTGTACTGGTGGCCGGGGTTGTTCCTCCCCAAGTGCAGGACCCTGCACTTGCACTTGTTGAACCTCATGAGGTTCCTCTCTGCCCAACTCTCCAGCCTGTCCAGGTCCCTCTGAATGGCCACACAGGCCTCAGGTGTGTCAGCCACTCCACCAAGCTTTGTATCATCCACAAACTTGCTGAGGGTGCAGTCTGTTCCTTCATCCAGGTCATTGATGAATACGTTGAACAGGACTGGACCCAGTACTGACCCCTGTGGGACACCACTAACAACAGGCCTCCAACTAGACTCGGCACTGTTGAGCTCTGAGCTCTGCCACCCAGCCAGTTCTTGATCCATCCCCCTGTCCACACTGGATCCCACACCTCTGGAGCTTGCCCAGGAGGATGTTATGGGAGACAGTGTCAAAAGCCTTGCTTAAGTCAAAGTAGACAACATCTACTGCTCTCCCCTCATCCATCCATCCATCCATCCATCCATCCATCCAGTCAAACTCAAGTAGTAAATTATGCTGTCAGCATTGGTAGAAAAATGGGATTACCACAATCCTGTCTGTTTTAGATTGAACTTGTAGTTATCAGTATATTCTGGTGACACAAAGAGCTTCATGAGACGAAGGTGAAACTGTACAGTTGTTTCTAATACCTATTTTTATCTTCAGAGACTTTGCCCTTCTTGCAGGCAGATTTCAGTTGTGCTGACATTGAAGGTTGGTTATTGGAAAACTGCTGCTTCCAGCTGTCCTGCTTACATGATAAGATGGGTATAGGAATGCCTTCATTTGCGTTCCTACCCTATCTAATGGTAAAGTGGAATGGATTGGAACAGAATAGAACAGAACAGGTCACTTGGAAGGGCCCTGCAGAGACCATTGAGTCCAGCTGCCTCACCACTTCAGGACTACCAAAAGTTAAAGCATGTTACCGAGGGCATTGTCCCAAAGCCTCTTGAACACTGACAGGCTTGGGGCACCAACCACCTTTCCAGTGAGCCTGTTCCAGTGTCTGACCACCCTCATGGTGAAGAAATCTTCCCTGATGCCCAACCTGAGCCTCCCCTGGCCCAGCTCTGTGCCCTCCCTTGGTTCCTACCATGGGTGACCAGGGAGCAGAGGCTGGCACCTCCATCTGCCCTTCCCCTCCTCAGGAGCTTCAGGGAGCAATGAGGCCGCCTCCCAGCCTCCTCTTCTCGAGGCAGGGCAACCCAGGTGTCCCTGGCAGTCCCTTGACTGTCATGTCAAGTACTTGGGTGAGGTAGTGGCCAGCCAGTCTGTGTGGACAAGGGAAAGGGAGTGAGAAGGAGCATGTTCACCTCCGTGGCCTTGTGAGAATAGCACAGAACTTTGGTCTTTGCCTCAGCCAGTTTCAAAGGATCACAAGTTCCTAAATGACAGAAAACTGCTTTTGTCTCGGCATTGGGGTGGCCTACAGCAACACATTCAAACAGCTGACTTCTGCATTACAGATCGTTCAGTGGACAGCCCCTCTTTTGGTGATTGTAAGTACTTCAGGAAGGGTGAAAATAGCAAGAATTATTTTTTTTTTCAGAGTAGGAGGTCTTAGGCTGCAAACCCTTTTCTGGAGATAACCATAGTATAGACACTTCACTCGGCTGGCTTCCTGATGATCGGGAATGTAAATATTAAAAGCAACTTGAAAGGGGACCCTGAGTCCCATGATCACAAGTCTGGTGAATTTAAAAGTTGTCTGTCCAGCAGCAACATGTTTCGCAGAGCCTGAGAAAAAGTGTAATATTCCAGTGCATCATCAGTTCCAAAATAGGGATGTTGGGAGGTACAATAATTCCAATTTGTAGCAGAAATAATAATTCTTTGATTTTTGCCAATATGAGAATTTTATTAAAATAATGTTTCAATTGGAAAAAGTTGTTTTGCACAAACACTACATTTTCAAGCCATTTCCTTAAAAATATTTTGGTACAACTCAACCACATCCATTAGTGTCCCTCAAGGCTAGCTTTACCCTGTTACGTGGTTAGTACAAATCAGGCAGTTCCCCTGCTGGTACTAAACAATCATTCCAGATGCTGCTTCTTGCACTGCTCCATCCAGTGTGATTTGTCTGGCCACTTGAGAGAAGCAGAGAGGCTTAGGAATGAAGGCAGCCCACTGAAATGAATACAGAACAGCAGCAGAAAGCTTCAAGGGCACCATTTTTCGTTTTCTTAAAGTAGAATGGAAAGTGCCTCTGCTGTTTTCATGCAATCTTTAGTTTCTTTCTTTCTTTTTCCAGGAGGGAAGTGGCAGCCTACATGTAGCTTTTAATTGTATGGTGCAATTTAGTTCTGCAAAGGAGTATTTGTTTTAAGATAGTGTTTTCGGAATCAGTCAAGCCAAACAGTGGTCCAGTTATTAATTAGAAGATGAATTAGCGTTGATCAAACTGATCTGAAGCAGGAGGAAACTCTTCCAACTTTTCTCAAGAGTTTATGCTTACCTCCCAAATTTTAAAAACATTATTATTTTAGATGTTTTTCCTGTTCTAACCACCAGTTCCCTTCCTTGTCTTTGGTGCATTATTCCTGTGTTTTATTTCTAGAAAAGAAGCCAGGGAATTTCATGCTGTGTTGGCCGAGTCCCCTGTGGCTGCTCAGCAGCAGATGCTGTGAAAACCAGGAGCAGCCACTGCTGCTCAGAGCCCTCTTGCAGCAGCACTTCCTGGCTTTTTCAGGCAGAAATAACAAGACTCCCCTGTGCTAGGCAGGCAGGCTGGACAGCAGTGGGGAGCAGGGGGCTCTGTTTGTGCCTGGACCATCCCTCACGCCTAAGGACGGCACGTCCCTCTTTTAGGGTGTACAGCACCGTGCTCGCGTGGTCCCATCTTTCAGGGCTGACCTCCCTTTCTGCTTAGCTGCAGGGGGAGGACTCCATTTGAGGGCATTTGCTGCTCCTTCCTCTTGCTGTCGGGTTGCAAAGCTGAGGTTGCTCAGGGCTGGGCTGGAGAAAGAGCCTCACGGCTGGGCAGGTGTCATCCATGAGCCGTGGCTTGTCATTCTCTTTTTCAGTACTGTCATTGGCAAGCTGGGATATGTAGGAGTCAGGCCAGGGTGCCCATTACTCTGGGTGAAAGTTTATATCCTTGCTTTTATACCCCATTCTGGAAAGTAATAATTACACCTTGTTTGTTCTAGCACTTGCAGGCAATTCTGCCGCCAGTGTCTCGCAGGACTCGGTAATGGTCTCACAACGTGTCAGTTTCTGAGGAATACCGCAGAGCTGTGGGAAATTTCTTCTCTTGATTATACTGAAGTTTCAGAATCTATTTGTTTTAGGCAGTTTTCCCACAGCAAATTGCTTTTTTGAACAGTTGTGTTTTGTGGGCAGACCAGGATCCAAATTGTGGCCTTTGGTCCTATCGACTTTGGGGGAATGAAAGGAACAAATTTATTTTTATTGCAAAATAACTTTTTAAAAACTGTTATTTGATGTTGCTTTCACTGAACAAAAAAAAAAAAAAAAAAAAAAAAAGGAGGTAATAATTAACTGAACACAGATTCACAGACTTAAGTTGAGAGAGCATCTGAGAAAACTCTTGACTGATCCCTGGTCCTCATTAGCAGCAACAGTGCTAGTATTATTAGGGAAAAACTCTGCCCTCCTAGGCAGGATTGGGCCAGGGTCCTGCCGCAGACAGTAGAAATGCTGTTTCGGGAGAGGGTGCTAAGGCTGTGACTGCTTCTGTGACTGCTCGCTGCCCTAGGTGTCTTTCTCAGCATGAATGCTGCTTACCATTTACTGCCCAGGCTTGACTATGAAGTATCAGATGTGCCGCATCAATATGTAGCTCTGTAGGCAGCAGGCAGGTTGGCAGATCAATAACCCACAAGTCCTGTGGCTAAATGTGAGGGAGATCAAAGGAATTAAGGAATTAGAAACATGAAGTGAAAGCAGATCTGAGCCATGTTCTTAGTGGGGGCCTACAAAGATGCCACCAGACTGTTTGAAGGACGAGAGGCAGCGCTGCAATGGACTCAAGCTGCAAGAAGAGAAACTGTGATTGTTAGGGAAAAATCTTTCTATGCTGACAGTAGTCAGACACCGAAACAGTGCCCCCCTACAGGCTGTGGGATCTCCATTCTCAAAGACATTAGAAAACTGCTCAAGGCCCTGCTCAGTGCTGGCTCTGCTATGAGTAAGGCTTGGACTGGAGACCTCTGGCACTCCTTCCCAGCTAAATCCCTGTGTGATCCTGAGCCTTTACGGTTTGTGGTGCTTGTGTAAATGTTCTACTGCTTAACTGATGGCAGAGGAGTGGAGGAAGAGCTTCTGTGCAGCACTTGGGGAGTGTCCCTACTGACCAGCAACTGTGCTGATGCAGTCCTGAGATACACCACAGTGCAAAAGGGCAGAATTGCTTTGGGCTCAACCCAGGGCAGTGCTGATGAAATGCCTGCTAGAGCACTTTGCAAAGGTCACCTTTCAGTGGACAGGCATGCATTTCCCAGGGAGAGCTGTGTGGAGTCATTCTAAAAATTGCTGATTGGGGTCCCCATAACCCACAGCTGCTTGTTTTCTCCACTTTTGAGCGCTCTGCACATAGTTTGTCTCCCAGCCAGTGCCTTTCGGATATCTGCTCCTTCCCTCGGCTGCTGTTTGAATGCTGTGGATTTGATTAATTACTTTCTTTCTATTTGTGACATTAAAAATGCAGCCACACGCATTCTTGTAGATGATTCAGGAAATGTCATGCAGCTTGCTGAAGCCAGCTCAGAGATGAGAGTGATGATGTCCTGAGAGCCGAGTACAGATTTGCTTGCTGACAGAGATATTTGTGTGTAATAGCATGTCTCTGGATGTGGTTTTCATGTATTAAATGGCGTTAACAGTGATTGACTCTGCTGTTAATGTTGTTAAAGCAAACAAGCTGTGAGATTTTAAAACTCCTGGAAATCAGAATGATGTAAACTTTGTGCTTAGAAAACACAGGTCCTGTCTGTACTTCAAATAATTCTTCCTAATATGGGACCTGCTTCTGCTTGCTGTGATCAGAATTGCCATTAGCTGTACGATTTTTATGGGAAGCAGCAAAAGGCTGTCGTTTCACAGAGGCAGCCCCAGTCTGCAGGCACAACTCTGCTGACCATGTCTCGTGTGTGTGCCCTGGCTCATGCTCCTCCGCCTGTATCTGTGTGGAACTGCAGCTGAGATGAAAATGCATAGCCCCTGTCACACAACTTCAGGGTAGGGATGGAGCCCTCACCTTTACTAGAAGACTTATTTGAAGTGAGGTACAAGGCTAATGTACTGAATAGGAGAAACAAATTGAAAAGAACATAAGTCTTAAATCTTGATCCCATCCTTGTCTGTCCCAACTGCACCATCAAGTAATTAATTTGCCAAATTAAATACATCTCCTCAAGGCTCCCCACCCTCACCCCACAGCATAGTTTCTGCAGGAGAGTTGCTCTAGGATGCCACTCTTCTGAAACCACCTCATGGTTGTATCCCACATCCATTTACGGACAGTTTATAGAAACAGCTCTTCTTGATGTTCACCCCTAATCTAGTTATAAAGTATATCACAGAAACATAGAATGGCTCAGGTTGGAAGGGACCTCAAAGACCATCTAGTTCCAAGCCCCCTGCCATAGGCAGTGGTGCCACAAACTAGATTAGGTTGCTCAGGGTCTCATCTAACCTGGTCTTGAACACCTGCATGGATAGGGCATCTACAGCCTCTCTGGGCAACCTATTCCAGTGCCTCACCACCCTCTGAGTGAAGAATTTCCTCATCACATCTTATCTAAATCTCCCCTCTTTTAGTTTAAAACCATTCCCCCTTGTCCTGTCATTATCCGATTGAGGAAAAAGTTGTTCTCTGTCTTTTTTATAAGACCCCTTCAAGTATTGAAAGTCTGCAATGACGTCTCCCCAGAGCCTTCTCTTCTCCAGACTGAGAGGTACTCCAGCCCTCTGATCATCTTTGTGCCCTCCTCTGGACCTGCTCTAACAGCCCCACATCCCTCTTGTGCTGGGAGCCCCACACCTGAACGCAGCACTCCAGGTGGGGCCTCACAAGGGCAGAGCAGAGGGGCACAATCACTTCCCTTGCCCTGCTGGCCACCCCTCTGTTGATGCAGCCCAGGACACAGTTGGCCTTCTGGGCTGCAGGCACCCACTGCTGGCTCATGTCGAGCTTTTCGTCCACCAGAACCCCCAAGTCCTTCTCTGCAGGGCTGCTCTCATTAAGGTAAACATCAATCCCCATGCTCATGTCTGAGATTGCCTCAACACAGGTGCAGCAGCTTGCTCTTGGACTTACTGAATCTCACTAGGTTCACTGGCCCACTTTGCCAGCTTGTCTTTGTCCAGGTCCCTCTGGATGGCATCCCTTTCTTCTACTGTATCAACTGCACCACTCAGCTTGGTGTCATCTGCAAACCTGCTGAGGGTGCACCCAATCCCACTGTCTATGTCACTGATAAAGACATTAAATAGTCCCAGTCCCAGGAAAGAACCCTGAGGTACACCACTCATCACCACCCTCCACTTGGACATAGAGCCATTGACCTCCACTCTGGGTGTGATCTTCAAGCCAACTCCTGATCTACAGAATGATCCAGCCATTAAGTCCATATCTCTCCAATTTGGAGATCAGGATGTCATGTGGGACCGTGTCAAAGGCCTTACAGAAGACCAGGTAGATGGCATCTGTTTGTCTTTCCTTGCCAACTGATGCAGTCACGTCATCACAGAAGGCCACCAGACTGCTCAGGCATGATTTCCCCTTGGTGAAGCCATGCTGGATGTCTTGCTTGTCAACTCCTTGTCTTGCATGTGCCTTGACATTGCTTCCAGGAGGATCTGTTTCATGGTCTTGCCAGGCACAGAGGTGAGGCTCACCAGTCTGTAGTTCCCTGAGTCCTCCTTTCTACTCTTTCTGAAAACGGGAGTGATGTTTCCCTTTTTCCAGTCACCAGGGACTTCACCTGACTGCCAGGACTTTTCAAATAGGATGGAGGGAGGCTTGGCAACTAGCTGTAGTTGTGTAGTTGTGCAAAGAATCATTTGGCAAGAGACTGTGAGCACAACAAAGTGTTGTAAGATACAAAGATTAAAAGAAAAGATAAAAATCCCATTTCCCTTTAAAATCAATAGTTACATAGATTAAACTGATAATTAAACTAATTAACAAATGAAAAACTCTTCAGGAGCACAAGGAGGATAGCATGCTCCTATTGTGCTGAGAACTTGAAGGGGGGAGATGTGATATTTCACTGTCTGAAGATGTCAGTTCACAAGCTGGAGGACTATCTTTTCCAGGTTACAGCTAGAAAAAAAGATCAACTCTGTCATGGACAAAAGGCTGTTGGTGAGGAATATGAGATATTATTTTATTCAGCTGTTTGCTAAGTAGGAGCCAGGAAATGAGTAAACACACAGCAGAGGATTTTTTAAAAGCTGAATGCTGAGGATCGGGTACTTGGAGACACTGCCAATAGTAGGAAGGCAGATGAAACTGAAGGAAGTTTTCTCAACGGATGTGTTGAAATAAGCAGAGGAAAAATGACTACTTAGTTTCCCTGTTATATACATCACCTCAGACTGTGGATAAGCTGAGCTTTCAGTACCCAACCTCCAATGCAATTTTCTTGCCATTTCTACTATATAATTAAACCACTATGATACAGTAGTTAATGAACCTTGCATTGTTTTCCCAAATGGACATTAAAGTAGTAGTTTGCTGGGTTTTTTTTGTTTTGTTTTGTTTTGTTTTTTCCACTTGTATATGTGTATCTATATTTAGATTTCAGATTTAGGACTGAATTGTACACGTTCCCGGGTTGCTGATTCTGTTCTGGCAGATGCTAAGGCACTTAACAGTGTCAGTGATTGATTTTGGGAGGCCAGCTGGACAACTTGGCTGCATGTGGACACTGCTCATGCAGAATCATGCATTTTAAATCATGAAAATTAGTGGAGTTATTCAATTTGAGAAATGCCTGGAGGAAAAAATAAATAAATAAATAAATAAACACTTTTTTGAGAGAATATTCAGACCATATTCAGTTTTGCACAGCTAGATCAGAATTAAGTGCCCAGTCTCACCTTGGGCTTTTAGAGCATGCCCTGGCCTTGAACCACTTTCTAGAGCCCAAATAAAGCATACAAGGAAGCAAAACCCTCAAATTCAGGCAACTAAATTCAGTATCAGAGGTAGAACCACAAGAATAGTCCAGTTATATTGAATCATCTTATGTCACCTCACAAATACAGTGTTACTACTATATATCTAAAGTCTATATTGAAGCAAAGGGACTGGTCACTTTAAAAGTCACATTTTGCTATGTCAGAGGAAATCTGGGATAGTGCTGCTTAAATCACAGATTGAACAGATTTATTCCATGGCAAAACTTACTCCTGAATCTAAGTGGAACTAATCTGTCCACATGAGGGTCTCTAGGAGTGTGCCAGATAGCTAAGTTCATGGAAACAAAGGTGGGAATTGAAGCTGGAAAATGCTCAGTCAACTTCTGGTGCAAAGGAAATTAAAAATGATGTATTCTTAAAGAAGGATTATTACTATGTTTTATACCTAACTCTTATTTGAAAAGTTTGTGTTGTATTTTTTTTCAAGTCCACTAACTCATCTTCTTCACAAACTAGAATTTCCTCGGGGCATGAATTGTCTCTCAATGTGTATGTACAGCCCCAGGCAGACAAAGAGTCAAAGCATTAACTCGAACTTCTGAGCATTATCATAATTCAAATAATAAATGGTTTGAAACAGAGTGTCACTTTTAAACTGCTTTACTGCAGATGGTCTGTTTCTTAATTCCCAGCCCCATAGTTAGTGAGCTGAGCTTATTGAACTGCTTGCCAATTCTGTTAAGAGCAGATGGAGTGAAACAGGATAAAGGCAATATTTCAGTGTGGCTCCCATGCATCGGCTCCTACCCACAGATGCCATTATCGACATACATTTTAGAACTCTACATCTCTCACCATCAGCGGTTAGAATTATAAAAAGGTTGAGCATACTTGGCTTGAATGTCAATAATCAATAAGGATGCTCATCTGGCTTAATAAGGATAAATTGTTGCCCTTGAAACAGCATACATACCATTACAGCAAAGCAAACTAGGGCTCGCTCCTTGAGGTTTATTCTCTGTATCTGCCCGCATGCATGCGCACACTTTTGTAATGCATTTCTTTGGCCGTTCCTTAACATCATGGATTCCTTTTGTGTTATCATAAATGTAGTTCAATTAATTCCTTTGGGTGCTCCTTCTTAAAAGCTCATTTCTTCCACTTTGGGCTGGCTTTTTTATTTTATTTTTTTTCCTAAAGACTTTCATTACAAATGCTGTCTTTCAAAATTTCAGTTTCACTTTCTGAAGCCTGCTGACAGAACATGATAGGTGAGATTTGCAGAAGTGCCTGCTGTGAGTGGACCATTACTGCTGCTAAAGCCGATGATCAGATTCTGTCCAGCTTTAGTTAGGGCAGATAGACTTCTGTGCAACAGAGTTAAATTAATTCTGAGTACTTAGGAAATAGTGATCCTACCCCTGTGGGAAACATCTATCATATTTCATGGAAAGAATAAATGTTCTGATGGCAAACTATATACTTACTACATAAACACATTTAACATGAAGATTGGTAAATCCCTGGAGACTTACATTTTGATGTTTTAATAAATAAAACCATACATTTAGCAAACAAAACAGTTCAGAAATCATCCTCTGGTCTTCAGACTGGCCAGCATGTGAAATCAGTGGCCAAACTGTCATAAAGAGCAGTGGCTGTATCCAGCTTTCCTCGTGGGAATTGGCCCAGGCATGTTCAGAGAAACTGTGAGACTGGGACAGGCTATGGCAGGGACCATACTAACAACCTAACAGCATGGGTGATTGCCAGTCCTGCCTCCATGTCCTGGCGCTTTTTACTTCATTAGTACAAATAACAGCGTATGACCTCCAAAATTTTCAACGACCTCCTCAAAAGTTTTGTGACTTCTGATAAGTTTCCACTTCAGGGACGTCCTTCATCTAAATTTCTTTTGAAAGTTGGCAGGAGCTCTGTTGCCTTTGTGGCAGATTCAGACAAGTGTATTTTTGAGAAGCTGTGAAGGCTGTAAAAAGCATCCAGTGTTGCCGACGCTTGCTGCTAAAATGGTGGGGTAGAAGTCTGTAACATTAGCTTCCACTTCCCTCCATGGGCAGAAGCCTTCCATCCATGAAAACAATCCTGCCGGTAAATTTTAAATGCTAATCCCAGGACATGGCAAATTCTGTGTTAATGGCAGTAAAAATAGGAGGTTTTGTGATGCACGGTAATGATAAAGCTCTGTTTGTTCCCTGTATCCCAGAAGTTAGTATAAGGAGGCCTCGTACTTGATGTGTCATTCCACTGAGTGTAAGAACAGCAGATCCTTTTCTTGGCTGGGAGCTGGGTCTATCTCAGTTCATCCCAACTGAATGGTGTACCCTCACCGTGGAAGTGCAGCGTCCCAAAGACGCTATGGTGTGTAGTAGATTCTGTGGGCTGGAACCTGACTCATATGTTTTAAAGTCTGCTTATTTAACCTTCTGTTTCTTTCTCTTTCCTGACAGATTTTTATTGGTGAGATATCCATGTATTTCATAAAGTCAACCAGAGAAACCCTAATTATTCAAGAGAAAACTATTTTGACTGGAGAGTGCTGTTACCTGAACCCACTGCTTCGAAGAATAATACGTTTTATAGGTAAGCATCTTTAGCACTGCAAGTTTAGTCCCTGTTCGCACCAAAACAGAACAAAAGATCCTAATCATCTACAGCACAAAATTAATTGAGCTGTGAAATCTTTGCAGGCATCTTCCACCTTGCAGGGATAGTCCCCCTCCGGATTTGCAAGGTAATGTTTGAAATGTGCCATGTCATGCTATCTGGACCTGGTTTATATACTGTTCTGCTGAGCTTAATGCTTCTTCTGCACCCTTGAAGAAAGGTTATGCCAATCAAATTCTTATATGAATAATTCCATCATTGCTATTCTGTATAAGCTACCCATTTTACTCACAAATCGGTTCTCAGCAGCCCATCTCTTTTGCATTTTTTTATTCAGGTCTAATTTTAACATCTATAGCTCTAGCACATAATGTTCAGCTGAGCACAGCATAAAAAAGCCCAGAGTCCACTAAAATAACATTCTTATTTTTATTGTATTTGTGTTGTGTTTTTTTTGTTTGAGATTTTTTTTGAGTTAATTGCTGAGAAACTAGGGAAAAAATTCTGTCACAAAACCATTTGGAGTTTGTTTTCTACTGTACTTAAAGACCTCTAGACCCTTTTCACAAAGCTTAATCAGTGGAAAAATGCCCAGGAGACCTCACCAAGGGGACCGTCTCGTGGTTCTGCAGGAGCAGGAGCAGCAGCGCAAACTGAATATCTGCTGTGGCACTGACAAGGGATCTTACTGTTCTCTGAAGGCTTCCCAGTTCACAGCTATTTAAGGCTGCCCAAGCTGCACCCCTGAGTGTTTAGAAACAGGGAGAGCTGTCTCACTGCCTGCACAGAACAGTGGTGAATATGACTCTCCGCTGACCAGGAGTTTTTATTCACAGGCTATCTGTGCACCTCCCTTCCCATGTATTCACAGAGGTAAATCATCCTTATGTATACCCCTTTTAAGAGAGTTGGGTCTGAATTCACAGTCTGAGTTAAAAGAAACAGCTGAATAAAACACTGAAAATACCTGAATGACATCTTCCTTGTCATTAATGAATTTTTGAGTTTTATATGTGAAAAAACAAAAGGGCTGGTGTGACTATGGCTTCCACGGAGCATAGCCATGGCTGCAGGCAGGGATTCTTGCAAAGAGCATGGAGTTGAAAAACTCCGTGCATTCAGATTTTCATCAGTGAAAAATACATGCTGCAAAGGATGAAGAACTGTGATTTTCTTTCTCCCTGTCCTCTTTCTGTGCCTCCTGCTTTTTGCATGGAGGTTAGGAAGTGAAATAGGTTTTTTACCCTCTCCCACACTGAGGATGGAGACACAAACCACCTGTGGTTCATTATCCAGGCCTGTCCTGTGTGCTGCTCATTAAAATGAAAGACATGGGAATGTAATTAAAGTAAAATACCCTTGAACTTCAGATAACCTCTAGGATATATTGATGGATAGTAAACTGCCATTAAGAGAAAAGCAGAGTACTGAGGTCCACTGGGCCACTCAGGGCTGTTTGGCTGTTGCAGCACATTCAGCATGTTTTGCAAAGTCCTAATCAAATACTCTCGCCTGCGGGGTCAGCACTAAAAGAGCTTAAACCATGGTGGCTAAGCACTTGCTCTATATGTTTTCTTATAATTATATTTTTCTGCCCTGCTTTCATTTTAATCATCTTTATTCTTAGGCATTCATGCTATAGTTTTTCTTCTGGTGGAGGAGGCAAGATGATGCTGTGGACTGTTGGAGAGTAGCAGGATATGAACCTGCTAGAGAAATCAGTCTTAGCTTTGCAGCTTCATTTATCTTGCAGAGAAAAAGAAAGTTAACCTTATTAGAAATGGCTTAAAGTGTTGGTCTCATTTTAAACTCCACTGATTGCAAGTTTTTGTCAGAAACCTCCCTGTCTCTGTAGTGAAATGAGAGAAGCAGAGCTTGTTGAAAAGTGTCTGAAACCATTTATAAAAGGAACTAAAAATAACCACACTAATTTCATTGAAATTCCAAATGCATCTGAAAACATGAAATGGACTGACCAGCTGTAGCCCATGCCGGGTGATCAGGGAAGTTATCTTCACACAGCTGCTCACTCCAGAAGGAGGATACCTGGATATGGAGGTTGCTTGCACATGGATTTTCTTGCATGCGTCTTCTCTTGCTAAACACGAAGACCATAAGTTACAGAAATATAAAATAGTTTTTCTACTAGGATATCCTAGCAAGTGGACTGGCTTGTTGCAAGGAAACCAGTTTAGTCTTGGTACAAATTCATTTGAATATCCACACCTGATAACCCTTTCTGGGCCAGATTAGTGAGCCTTCAATGAGTACATCCAAAAAGTAGCAACCGAGCTCTGTGGAATAATGCTTTATCTCTTATGTCATCACAGTTAATATTACTCAAAAGGGTGAGAAATACCATTCAGTGTGTCTGGATGTTTATGCCTCAGGAAAAATTAACACAAATTTTTGACCCTGAAAGGCACATCACGGAGAGCTTCTGTGAATTGTTATTTCCAAATTTTAGAAAGGCAAAGAGACTTTTTGTCCCTCCCTGACTCCATAACTAGAGATGCTGTGAAAAAAAATAAAAATAAAAAAAATCTTGAAGAACAGTGGACTATTGCTTTCCACAGAACAAGCAGAGAGTTTCAGACTACCTTTGGTGGTGTAAAAGGTAATCAAGCTTGTCGCATTATCACCATGGGATATGTTGGATTTGGTTGCTGGACTTGAGCTTTTTCTCCTCATGCTTTTTCTTCATATGCCTCACAATAAGGCACTTTTTTTTTACTCTAGTGCTGGTGCAAAGAATTAATCAGAATCAAAATCCCACAGCTTTTCTGGGATATTGACAATGCCCCATGTTTCTTTTCATTCATTTTTGTACCTTGCCTGCTGTGCTTCCTACTTACTTGCCCTTTGTTTCCTCAAGTCCTCAGCAGCTGTCTGTCTCTAGAGTTCTCCCCTCGCGAGTTTAGTGGGGGCCTTGAATGTTGAGCTTTGTCATAAATTCCTCCCTGCTTCTTTGTCCTTAGAAAGCTGGACCAAAATTTCTTCTTTCTTCCTGGCCCAAACATAAATTCTGTGCATTTTGCCATCAGTGGCAAAAAACTGTCTCTCAACTAGCTTCAGTGTATATCAAGTTCTTTACTGCATCCCAGACAGGTGAAATCTGCTGTGTTCCCTGTATTTAGAAAATCAATTCGTTTATCAGTGAAATAAAGCTGGCTTAGCTTGGAAACATCAGACTTTGATATATGTTGCAATTTGTTCCATCTTCCTCTTTATCTTTTACATTCCTTCCACAGACATTTATTTTAAAGATTTTCAGTTCAAACAAGAGGTGTGCGATTGCTTTGGAGTAATTTTTTCTGTCTAAAATATTGGTGCTGCACTGCTATTCTTTAGTGCCATCATCATTCTTCCCTCCCCTCCCCATCCCTCAAAGGAGTTTTATTAAGAACTTAAGCTACCAAAATTCACAGGTTTTGTATTGGACCTTTGAAAAACCAGTGAGGAAGAGAAGCTTGTTTCTTGGGCCTCTGCCTCTTCTCCCTGCCACCCAGCTTGAATACACACAGCTTTTTGTATTTTTATTCACCTTTTCTTGTGGCAATTTCCCAATCAGTACCCCTGCTAACACCTTGCCATCTTGCATTTGCTTGCATGTTTCACTTCCTCATTTGTATTGAAAACAGAGCTTATACGTTATTTTAGTGTTATTTTGAGAATGGTCTTAGTCAAGGATTTAGTGTGTTTATATACAGCAGTTGTACCACCCCCAGGATCATGGATTCAGACCTCACTGACTCAGTCTGGCAGTGTGACCAGAGTGTGTATTTTGTTGCATTTCAATATATTAGGTTTCTAATCCCTGTGATTAAGTTGTATACCTGCAAAGCCCTGATAACATGCAAGTAGCCTCTCTCCAGATAGTCAGAAATGCAACGTGCTTTGTGAATTTGTTACCAGTGGCTTTTACTTTGGAGCTGCATAATTTGCAGTTAATGAATGGCACAGATCAGCTGCTGCTGACAGCTTAATTTAAACCATGGGGGCACCTCACAGTGGGCATCTAAATAATGAAATTAAGGCTTTATTTCGGCAAATTAAGGCTTTAGTTCAGCAAATAAAGGTTTACACGATTTACACACACATTGAGTTTATTGTAATAGGATAGATAAACCCCAGAGCTCTGATGTCAATTCCCTGTGCAGCTGCAGGACATAGTTTGCCTGACCTTATCCTTCCGTCTGCCTTCAAAATGAAACAATGCACGTTCTGTAATTAACTGGCTGCCTTTCGGAGGGCTCAAGCTGTGTTTGGGTGAGGCTTAAACTACCATAGGTCTCACTTCTTATCACTGAAGAACCTCCACAATGAGAGGTCTCTGTGCTGCAGACAAATCAAACGTTACTGCTCCCTTTTACACCGGGCTCTGAGATGACTCTTGTCTAGATGAAAATTGATAGTTATGAAGCAGCAAGGCAGGAAGAAGTCATGGGTATCCGTGGGGAGGAGGCTTAAGGCTCTGGAGTGGTTTTGCACTGGCTACTGAATTTCTTCTTGTGTTTTCAGACCATATGTCTTCCTTCTTATGTCTTGAATAAACAGTACCCAGGTAGGACGCTCACAGGTGAAGCAGGTAGACGTAAGAGGTGGTAAATGGCTGGAGCAGTGGGCTTTGTGGGGAGATTAAAACCAATCCCATGATCAGATTATAAGTGCTCAGAAGCAGCTTGCTCTTGAGCCTGTTTCTGATGCCACAGCAACAGGCAGTACATTTTTCTGCAATGCCCATCTCTCCAGCTGCAAAATGGCAAATGATACAGATCTCCTTTAACAACACCCTTTAAGATATAATGACGAAGGGTGGTTTAGCAGAGTCTGGGTCACAGGACTAACAATGGATGGCTTAATTGGCTGCACAGGTCAATTAGACGAATACCCACAGAAATGGACTGAAGATCAGAGGGGAAAGAGGTTGTGGGAATGTGAGTGTGCATGTGTAATATGAAAGTTTTCCCAGCAAATTAGGTTGAGTGTGACAAACTCAGACAATTGTCTGGGCACTGGGAGAGGGAGGCGTGCCTAAATAAATGCACTTTGTGGAAGACATGACGATATGTTACCCAAGAGCATAGCTTCTGATGTCCCACGAGCACTTCAATGCATTGTTTCTTTTGTCACTTTACTTAACGGTTTCATGGTTTTTCTCTAATAAAGGCTTCTGCCTCCTCATTCTCATTTCCACCCACTGGCTTCTCACTTCTCTCTTCCCAAGGTCTTTTCAGCAGCTTGTCTACAACTCCCATGGTTTTTTTGTGTGTGTTTATTTATTTGTTTTGTTTCAAATCAGTGACATTTTAAATGTCTGTAATAGTGAGAGTTTCCATGGAGTCAGCGGGCAGCTGCAGTCACTGATGTCAGAGAGATTCAGGCTGGAAGAAGAAAGAGCTTGAGCAAGAGTTGCCGGGAGAAAACAAGTTAGTGCTAAGGTTAACGGTGAGGGAGGAGAGCTAGACCCTTCTGTAAGGCATGCATTTCTGTTAGCAGAAGCAGTAGACTTAGCTGGAGATGGTAACACTGACGAACAGCCACGCGGGGAGTTTAGTACCAGAAAGACCATTGGAGCTGTATGTCAGTGAGAGCCCAACAATTATGGATTCGTGCTTGGAGGATAATTTGGCAGCAGTTTATGGGGGGTGTAAATGGAGAAATTAAAACTGAAGCATTCAAAATTGAAGCTGATGAAGATTTAGATGCTTCCTCCAAGTCAAGTTTTAGGTCAGGTGAGATGGAGGTAGAAAGACTTAGGGTTCATTTTGTCTGTCCTCAGCTTTTTTTGAAAAAGTCATTCCTTTTTTTTGTTGTTGTTTGTTTTGTTTGGTCTTTCTCACAGGAGGTGAAGAGAGGTTCAAATCTGAGCCTCAGTTCCTTCCTCCTGGGATCTAGGGTAGCTAAAGGGAGTAGCCGGGTGTAAAGTATACCCTGGATCCATGGTCTAAATTAGTCTCTCCAAATTACACTCTGCTTACTGGTTTGCTTTTCAATCTCTTCTTTCTGGCAGCTCCTTACACACACAAGCACAGCAGAGAGCCAGGACAGTGAAGAAAAGTCAGGCTACTTTATCAGAAATAGTACACCTTCTGCTCCTCGCTTAAGATCTCCTACAGCCAGACTATGTGATACATGTGGATGAGGGGAAGGAGTGGTTTTGTGTAACTTAAATTAGCCTGTATCCATCCTTTGTGCTAGCAACCATCTGTACAGGCTGTGTTTTTACAGGTCTCCTTTGAATGTGGCTAGTGCTGGGTACATCCTTATTCAGCATATGTCAAGTTCTGGCCTAAAGTTCGCTCTCAGGTTTTCTAGGCCAGAGTGAGCACAGTGCAATAAAGTGCCATTGTTTAGCAGGATGGTATCACCTCCCATTAAATCTAGCATCAAAGTATGCAAGAGGTACAAATTCTCATGTTCTCTCTGTGGCATGATATCACAAACTTCAGCTGTATAACCGTAAAGAGTTAGGACTAGCTACCCTTCCCATGAAGCCTGTCAGCAGTTGCCTGTCTGCCTCTAAAAACCTTTCAGTCACCTCACTGCATTCCCATCCTCTGGTTAGTTAACTTAGCTGCTGTAGGTCATTGACCAAATCAGCTGAACAGATGGATTCCTGAGGTACAAAACCCATCAGGGGACTCCACCGCTACCAAGGCTCACTGGTGTTATAGCCTTTAAATCAGTTACAACCAACCCTGTTTCAAAGTCTCCAGAGAGTAGGTGATGTGTAATCAGTCTGCAAGGCTAAATTCCTGCTAGCTGAATTTGTTGCTGCACATCGCTGTAATTTTCATAAGGTGCATTTTGGCAGAGCTGCAAGAGGGGAATTACAGTGATCTATATACATCATAATGGAGAACATGATAAAGGTTTCAACCATGGCTTGTTCTGCAGACAATGGCAGCCCTCAGCACTGACTCTGGGCCAGCACTTTCAGTGCCTCCAAATATTGAGAAAATAGAGGTGTTGAAATTTCTTTCTTTCAGAGCAAAACACCAGACTGCCTTTGTACCTGTGCACTGCATAGAGATTGAAATAACTTTATGAAACCTGGGAGCTTTTTCTGAAATACTTCAGTTTTTGACTTGTACTGACTTTGCAATAAAGACCATGGGCCAGACAACAGTCTGGCTCTTGGATTTCCTCTAAGCATTGAAAAGGGCTGGGAAATAATCCTCACTGCATTCCCCGTGATTTGCACAGCACATCAAAACAATACTGTTTAAAGCAAGTCATGATAAAAGGGAGGAAGCTACTGTCTTCCTTGACCACCACTGTCTCCTTAAACCCATGAGCACACACCAGTTCATTGAGGCAGCACCATGGATTTGGTGTGCCTTTTCTTGAGTGCTCAGTTCTAACCCATGTCCCAGAGATTTGGTAATAAACTCAGTCCTCAAAATCCCCTTCACTGTGGTAACACTCATTCCTGACCTTATGGATGCATTCTGAGTGCAAACCACCACACTCCTGCAGCATCTCCAGGCTGATACCCAAGTAGAAGGCACTTTCCATTAATATCCCAGCGATGGTTTTGTGCTGCAGCATAGCTGTATCAGTCACACCATCTTTGTGAGTGAGCAGCGCTAGGAAGTACCACTGCACATGTGTACAATTAATCCATTTGTAGTTAAGGGTTTTATTTCATGTCACCGTCCTTTGTAAAGACAGGCCCTACATGTTTGAAAGGACCAAACTCTGTCAGTTATGGCCCTGCTGCTTTTGTTTTCTACATGGAGGGTTACAGTATCTGCAGGACTATCTTTGATTCTTCTTAATTTGATGTAAGGCATTTTCAGTTGCATTGTATTCCTGACTCCCTGATATTTTTGTTTCTCAGAATACATCAATCTTTCTTTCCTTTTATAACTCAGTACAGATAAGCAGTACAGATACTGCAACCCTTACAGCTCTCCTAAGATAAGTTGATATCCGAATTTTGGTTGTACTTAAATACGTGGGAATCTCAGTTCAGTTAGAGTTTAAATGACTTTTGCCTACAAAGCTATAGGAGAGAGGAGGCAAAAATATATGACCCCCAACATTTCGAGACCAGTTTAGTGATGGGTAGGAGGAAAACTGAGGTGATTTAGTCTTTTGAAACATTTGGGTTTGGCATTACTGCAAACCTGCGCTTCTGTTCCTTTGGTGTGTAGGGAACACTTGCAAGCAAAGATCCACATATATGTTCATAGCAGCCATAGCAGATACTGATAACGCTCATGGGGAGTCAATGGAGGATGTGACAACTGCAGTTTCAAGCAAGGGATGCTCCACAACCTTGCAAAAGCTCCTGGGTTCAAGTGCATGCTTTCAGCTGTAGTGTACGAGGGTATGTGCTCCCACTGGCATAATCTGAACTGCAACTGTATGGAAAGGTCTTTCGGACAGAAGTATTGAGGATGTATCCCAAAGGACCTGGCAAATATTGCTGGATCAGAATCTTAATCAGAACATCAGAATACTGAATAGTCACAATCCAAAAGATACGTGACATGCTAAGGTAAGGTTAATTGTGTCTCAGCGCTACACTGCTCCTCACATTTTTCTTTTGTAGCTCAGAGCTATTATATTAACATTTTTGGCTCAGATCTAGTAAAAATTCATAAACATCTTAACAGCTCATGTGCATGGCATTTGATTGCAGGCTGCAAGCCCTTGTCAGAGTTGAAACTTTGCAGGCGTAATACAGATGCAGGGTTTGCAGTGAAACCTGTAGCTCGCAGTTCTGTTCAGAGCTTGAATCACAAAAGTACCTATGCATATACTTACCACTTTCAGCCTTTTTTCTGAGTCCTTCTGGAGACACTGAGTTAAGCACCTGCCATAGTTGAGCACACACTCTTCCATGCGATACATTCCACGCAGGGCTCTGCTGGTGTCAACAGGGGCTTTTTCCAGGTAATGACAGCAGGGTTTTGTCCTTTATCTCTCATTATGTTTCTTCCTTCCAGGTACCAAGACTGTTTTAAACTTCTTTGAATAATACTTATTTTTAAACTTTCTTCACAGGAGTGTTTGCGTTTGGACTTTTTGCTACTGACATATTTGTAAATGCTGGCCAGGTTGTGACTGGGAACTTGGCTCCATACTTCCTGACTGTGTGTAAACCCAACTACACTGGAAACGACTGTCGGACCCACCACCAGTTCATAAACAATGGCAACATCTGCACCGGTGATGTGGAGGTGATTGAAAAGGCAAGGAGATCCTTTCCATCCAAACATGCTGCTTTGAGCATCTACTCAGCTTTATATGCCACGGTGAGCACGACTGATGATTGCTGATATGTATCACTGGTTTCTGCCTGTACATCTAGACGAGGTTATTTGTCTTACAATGTCTTTTTTAAGAATAATAGGTTTGTTTCAGGAACGGCTTTCATCCTTTCCTGTAGAGGAAAATCCCCTTCACTCTCTCCCTATTTTACAACTGCTAGCTGTGGTGGTTTTACTCAGCTGAGCAGCTGAGCTCCACCACAACCACTCTCTCACTCCACCTCCTCAAAGGGAAAGGGGAAGAAATTACGATGCAAAGGGCTCAAGGGTTGAGACAAGCACAGGGAGATCACTCAACAATTATTGTCACAGGCAAAACAGACTCAGCCTAGAGAGATTACAGAAATTTATTACCTATTACTAACAAGCTAGAGAAGTGAAAAACAAAGAAAAACTAAAAACACCTTTCCCCCATCCACCCTTTTCTACCTCCTATCCCTGAGCAGCACAGGGGAACAGGGAATGCAGGCTGTGGTCAGTCTATAGCACCTTGTCTCCACCGCTTCTTCACGGTCACTCTCTTCCCCTGCTCCACATGGGATCCCTCCCACGGGATGCCGTCCTTCCCGAACTGAGCCTGTGGGGGCTGCCCACAGGCAGCAGCTCTTCAGGAACTGCTCCCACACGGCTCCGTACCACGGGGTCCATCCATCCCCCAGGAGCAAACTGCTCCAGCACGGGTCCCCCATGGGGGGGTCCTCCCAGGCCCCCTGCTCCTGCGTGGGCTCCTCTCCATGGGCTGCAGCTCCAGCCCGGGGCCTGCTCCTGCGGGGGCTCTCCATGGGCCGCAGCCTCCTCCAGGCCACATCCACCTGCTCCACCGGGGGCTCCTCCACGGGCTGCAGCGTGGAGATCTGCTCCGTGTGGGACCCATGGGCTGCAGGGGGACAGCCTGCTCCACCAGGGGCCTCTCCACAGGCTGCAGGGGAACTGCTGCTGTGTGTCTGGAGCACCTCCTGCCCTCCTGCTGCACTGACCTTGGGGGCTGCAGGGCTGCTTCTCACTCATCACTCTCCCAGCTGCTGTTTTGCAGCAGTTTTTTCTCCCTTCCTTAAATCTGCTCACCCAGAGGCACAAACAGCATTGCTTATTGGCCCAGCTCTGGCCAGAAGCAGGTCCTTTTGGAGCCAGATGAAACTGGCCCTTATCTAACATGGGGCAGCTGCTGGACTCTTCTCACAGAGACCACCCCTACTGCCCCCGCTACCAAAACCTTGCCACTTAAACCCAATACACTAGTATAAGCAAATCAAATTCTCATTGCTTTTGCAGCATTATGTGATATAGAGGCATGAGGTCCTAATCTTGTTTTTGTTGCTGATTTTCCCAGAGGTCACGGAGTAAGCGTTTAACCACTTCTTCTCTCTGTGCCTATCTCATCAACATTAAAGTGGCTTAACTAGGGATATTTTCCCTCCATAGCCTGACCCAAATGACTGGCAGAGTCTCTCTGTAGGTCACCAGAATTGGAGAAAAGCCTCAAACTTATTAATGACAGGGTATTTACCCTGATTTGGGTACCAGATGAAAAAACACCACATTATTGCTATGAAAAGAAGAGGCCACCCACTGCTGTTTCTTTTACCATCTGTTTGCATTGAATTTTGTGTGAATAATGATAGAGATATAAACTGTTAACTCCTTTGATCAGGAATTGTTCAGAAGTGCTTGGAAAGCCCATCATGTTTTGCATGCATTACTTCTGAACAATAAGCAACCATATGTGAAATACAGTTCCCAATAAAGTCAGCATTGTTGTAGAAGCTGTTTCCATCATGATGAACTCTAAGATAGCTGCTCCAGAACCAGGCTTGGTAATCCTTCCAGGGACTTCCCCTGCCCAACCTCCTTTGGTTCCTAGGAAGCCATGTCTTCTACAAACAGCTGATTCCTACAGAAGGGGAATAACACTTCTACTTCCTGGGCTTAAGGCCCTAATAGTTAAATGTTTCTCAGCCCTAGGCTTTCAAGAGTACTTCTGATGCTTTCTCCATGGCTCGGGTGGACAGCGAATGGCACACAAAGATATGAGACCCCTGAGCCCCAGTGGGACAGATGTGTAAATCAGAGGACTGCATTTAATGTTTAAGGCACAGCCCTTACACCCACTTCATGTCCACTCTCTGCTACAGTAGCCCCTGCAACTCAGCCAATGCTGGAGATTGCAGGGGGACTGTAAAGGGCCACAGAGGAAAATATCATGAGGAGCCAGGATATGCAGTTCTTTTTGAGCCACAAGTTTTCAGTCTGCAGTACAATTTTACCCCGGGTCTCTGCCTGAAAACACCCTCTGGCACTAAATGTGTTGTCAAATCACTGATCCTCAAGTATCCTGTAGAGATGTCTCTGTACATTGTTCATTACTCTGCTAGTGACAGTGCTCCCATGGTGGTTGGTTTGGCTTTGTTTGTTTGTTTTTGGTTTTGTTTTGTTTTTATTTGATTTTTTTTCTATAATCTAGGTTTTATATTTAATCAGCTAGGCTTTTTCTTGTCACTTGCCAAATAAGTTGGGAACCCAAAGCATGACTTTTGTGATCTCTTCAGGCAGTGATGAAACTTGTATGTCTAAAACAGGGGAAGGAAAAAAAAAAAAAAAAGGCAGCAACCCTGGTTTCCATGCTTACATCAAAATTAGAATGATATCTAATGCAATTTTATTACTCTCCCAGAAGCAGTGCAGTCTCTGTGCACTGTACAAGCTGCTGTACAGTTAGAAAATGTGCTCCTAAGACACTGCCCAAGGGGAGATAATGATAGGCTGGAAACATTCTTTAATTTATTAACATTTCTGTCAAAAAAAAAAAAAGAAAAGATAAAATCATGTGTTATAGCTGGGTATCCTAGTTACATGTCTTCAAACAATTGTTACATCATGCTCTTGTGAGAAAGGTCACATAAAAGCCGATGACAAGGGCATCTAACAGGTGGTGATATTCAACCTGAACATGCCAAACCGAAGTATTTCGTAAGTACAACTAAATGACCTCTTACTGTAGAGTGAAGGGAGACAGCCTTGCTGATCCTCCTGCTTGCCTCTGGGCTGAAAGCAAGGAGAACTCTTATACAGTTACAAGAGGATCTCTATGGCTAAAAGCTACAACTAGGCACTCTCATTGACAGTTTAGTAATATTTTTAGGATTGTTAAGCTGAGCACTAGCCTAGCAGTATCCACAAGTAATGCTTTCTGTCACCTCCATCTGGCTAGAAGCCTCTGCCTCATGACAGTTGATCATGACCTGGCATCTGTTGTTTACACCTGGGTTGCTTCTTGGCTAGAGTACAACGATACAATATACCTAGACATGAAACTTTCAACATATGGGAAGTTCTGAATAGCACAGAACACTACAGCAAGTCCCTTCTGCAACCCAGGTCACTGTGACCCCACTGTCAATTTCCTCCATTTCTACGTTAACACCTGCCAGACTAATTGACGAAATTAAAGGCTTTGGCACCTCAGGAAGGTTCACTGAGCATCTAGGAGGCTGCATCATGTTCTGCAACACAGATTGTTGTCAGTGGCTCTTACTGTAGAAATCTCTATGGAAAAGGAAAAGATCTATACAAATTGTAGGACACAGAATTTTCCAGTTCCGGGCTGAAATTGTGATCTTTCCAGTGAAAATAAATCTTCCCCTTCTACTGAAAGGACTGAACAGACTTCTTTCACTCTGCCTTCCTCAACATAGATATAGTATACATTATAAATACATGTAAGCATATGTTTGCACACACATATATATACGAGCATATATATATATATATATGTCTGGCTATTTTAAACTTGCAAACGAAAAAGCTTCCTTGACTCCTTACTTGTCTGAAATAGATGGAAGAGGAGTTACACACAGGATGTGTGCTACTATCACACATTGCACATTGCTAAACACACTGCTTGAGTGTACTGATAAGAGTGCAGTAAAGAAGCCAAATAGATTATTTATATAGATAAATCTTATGTAGTTTATTTTTGTAATGACTTATTCTCTGTTTCTCACATCTTTTTATATTCACTTCGTCCCTCCCTCTCCCAGCCATCAAACAACTGGTTTTGACACTTAGAATTCTGTAAATACATTTACCCCATGAATAGCAACATAGGAAATTTCCAAAAACATCTGCAGAGCACTGGAAATCAAATATAAGTGACTTTCACTGGGATTTCGGGCTCTTACACAAGACTCTGAAAATGTCCTGTATGTGCAGGGGCAAACATATTGTGAGAATCTTCAAAAATGTCTTTGCTTTAGGGACTAAAGCAATGAAGATCAAAAACCACAGTGATCAGGAGGTCTGACCAGAAAGAAGAATCTCACCCAGTTATTTCTGAGCTCAGTTTGTAATTTATGGATGAACTGGAGCATACATTCTGGAAAAACAGCCTGTCTTGTTTTAAACCCTCCTCATGCTAGAGAATCTATCACTTCCCTTGGCAATCTGTTTTCATGGTTAATTACCCTCATTGCTAAAAATGTTCTCTTTACTACAAGTTTACATTTGCTTGCCGAGATGTGTGAAGCTTCAAATGCATTAGGTAACATCCCATCTGTAATAAGGAGAGTTCTCCCACATGAGAAACCCAAAGATCCAGTTCCATCTCATACCTCTAAGAAAACAAGCATAAGTGGATGCTACAGTCTGTAGCTAGGGTTTGCAGCTGTCACAGCCGTAATGCACTGTTACTTTAAGGACATTTTGGTTTTCCTTTGGGTGTTGTAAATTACAGCAGTGCTTTTGTGGGGAATGGGAGCGCAATCCTTCTCTGTATTGCTCGTCTCCATAGGCGTCTGCGAGAAGAAATGTATAGGAGACAAAGGATGGGCAGTAGTTATTCACATTGTGGCACCTCACTTCGGTATTTTTTTTCCTATTGTTTGCAGAGAAAAACCTTGCCGAATTTTCGTGATAGGTGCAGCCCAACGTAGCAGCAATGACTGGGGCAACATTGCCGCCTAGTGCTCAGTTGCTTGTTGTGTTTTCAAGGCGTGTACTGCATTCACATATTGGGGGTGGGATGGGGGGAAGAGGGGGAGAGGAAAAAATAAAAAGCATGCAGGAACCTCTAGAGTAGCTGAGTCCCATTCCCAGTGCTATGACACACCATAATATTCCAATTCATGAATTGAATTCACCTTTAAATCGTGTGCTCTCCAGAACATTTAGGGGTGAAGACTTCACTTCCCCAGGCAGAGACCTAGCAAATTCAGCTGTTAAAAGTAGTACTGCAGTGGCTTGGCAGGTGAACATGTAATTTTGCCTCAGTACAGGCCAGGAGGCAAGCTTACCTGCTGGCCCCTGGCCAGTTGCTCTGGCCTACCACTTCACCTACCAGGAGGTTATTGCTGCATCCCATCCCTTTCTCCAGAGCAAATGTATTGCACTGGTTTGGGGGATGACATTATTAACATGAGCCAGAGAGGGGAAGCCAGCAACAGGGTCATTGGATGGCCCAGTCAATGAGAAGGGAAAATAAGTATGGGCGAGGAAAATTTGAAAATTCATGTATGGGAGGTGATGTGTCATCTTTGTGCATGTTGAAGACAATATTGGGAAAAAAAAATGACTGTGGTTTGATGTATTTGCTTTGCTTATCAAAGCTTGGGAATGCTTACAGGCATCTATACTTGATGAAAAGTATTTTATTGTATTATTTTGTCATCAGACTTGGTTTGCTTGATCTTCAGTATTTTTGGCTCTGGAATTAATAACTAATAGCTGTTAATTGTAACCCACATGGTTTTACTCTTTTTGACAAAATGCATTTAAAATAAAACATGAACTGCCAAAAACATGTAAAGTTCATTAAATAGTATTGTGAGCACCATGAAACCTCATGATTTAGAATGACATTTTCATAATCAACTTTGTTTTGAAAGAAATCTTCCTCACATTCTGTACTTCATTTTACCTTGAAGAGAGGACATCTGTAGTGGTTTCTCTTAAGGCCAACAATCTGTTTCTTAATCTGAATGCTGCTTAGGAGGCTGGAGTAGCTGCAGTTCATATGGATGCTAGGTACTCCATCATATGCACATTAGTTTCTGCAGGAGTACAAACACAAATACTTGACTCCCTTTGAAAACATTTAGTCATTTACATTTGGTGCGTGTGTTTGCTGGCATATGAGCAAGCACTTGCAGAAGTTAGGAAGTCAGTAAAACTGAGCCTGTATATAGCAGCTCAGAAAGTCCAGTGTAAGTGCAGTTGATTGGATATTTGATACCCTGAAACATCACTTTCCAGTACCTGTTTTATTCACCTAGAAATATTCTCTGAGCTACCTTAAACCTCTTCCTCCATTTCTCAATTTATTTTTTTTCATGAACTGTGAAACACATCCTTGCTGACTTATGATATGTCTGGATAGCAAAAGATTTGTTTCTGGCAGATCTCTTTTCATTTTTGATTTGCCTTTTTTTTTCAGATGTACATCACAAGCACAATTAAAACAAAGAGTAGCAGGCTAGCCAAACCTGTGCTGTGTCTGGGTACCCTGTGTGCTGCCTTCCTCACTGGGCTAAACCGAGTTTCTGAGTATCGGAACCACTGTTCAGACGTGATCGCGGGCTTCATCTTGGGAAGTGCGGTAGCTTTGTTTCTGGTAAGCCTATCAGTCCTTCCCCATTCCTTTTAAAAGTACACGTTAAAAAGATAGAAAATAAAATTACTCCTCTCTTGTGTCCTACTGCAGCTAGTTAACCCAGTTGCTAAGAACTAATTCTAGCCCCATCTAATAGATGTATCATCAGAGAAAATCCTAATATAAAATCAGGTTGATATTAATTAATAAGGCTAGTATGGTGACATTTTTTCTATCATGTGTATTTCAAGATTATTTTATTTTAATTACTGTCCATACTCTTACTTGACCTGTCCTGAAAAAATGCTTTAAATATGATGTAGATTTTAATTAATGTCAGAAGGGAGGAATGCTTGAGACTGATGTTCTCCAACATCCCTGTATTGCAAAACCCCACTGGCTGCCTAGCAGGGGGCAAAAATGTAGGATACAGGGTGTTGTCTGCATCTCTAAGCTATGGTCTTCATTCTCCATTTTGTTTCAAGCTACAAAAGATGTTCAATAGAAAGGAAGATCAGGATAAAACTCCTTGGATTTTGTCCAAAAAAAAGCCTTCACAAATCATTTATTCCCCTGTTCCCTTTAAATAAAAAGCTGTCTCCAAACTGTAACATGAATCTCCATGGCTTTAATGTGAGCAGTTTGTCTGATTCCCACTGGGAAAGTCAGTTTAGAAGTAGCCCATGTAATATGATAGGCAGTCACCCCATACATCTGATCAGGATGTATGTGTTCCCAGTACCTCTTTCTAGGAACCTACTCGTAGCCACAATTTGGCCCTGCAACCCTTCTGCCACCAGCAAGTGGCATAAGCTCCCCTGCCAAGCAGAGGAAGGGGTCTCCCCAGAGCATGGAGGGGAGGGCTGCTGTGAGATGGCTGCTCTCAGCACAAAACTCACCCAGGCTGCAGCCTTCTCCTTGCTCAGGTGTGAAAAGCAGTAAAGGGGAAGAGCCAGCAAGGAACTGGCTGCAGGAATTGCTCTGACAGCTGATGTGTGAGCTCCTGCATGCCTTGTTTTCACTTTGTTCCCAGCCTCCTAGAAGGTATGTGCAGGGTATGATCATACCAGCATTACCAGGTGGGTGCAGTGAGTCTGGTCACGCACAGGGGAAGGCCTTGTGGGATAAACTCTGCACAAGTTGTGCTGGAAGCATGCGGGAATGATACTGAAGGAGCTTGGTGGCATCCCGATGTGAGGTAGATTAAGCCACTGAATGAGCTCTTTTCATTGTTTGGAAATGTTGGTCAGAGTCTCAAGGGAATTTTTGGCCAAGAAAATGTGGCAAAAGGATGGTCCATGTTTCTGTCACGCAAAAGTGAGCAGCGTGAGATGCTCTGCTATATAAAACATAAGAAAGCTGAGGATGGTTCAGCCAGGAAAGATGAACCCTTTTACTAAGATTGCCTGGCACACCCAGCTGTGTCAGTAAATCCTGTGTTGCCCAAGGCTGAGACAGGTGATGTCTTTAACCAAAACCCCAGGTGAAGTTCTTTGCCAAAACTGGCAGCTGAGAGACCCTGGTGGGAATTGCTTTGAGTTACTCCTGTGGACAGAACGTGCTGACCTCACTTTTCTTTTTTTTTTTTTTTTTTTCTTCTGCATTACACAGGGGATATGTGTTGTCCATAACTTTAAAGGCACCCATGGAGCTCCTTCTAAACCGAAGCCTGAAGACCCACGCGGAATGCCACTAATGGCTTTTCCAAGGGTGGAAAGTCCGCTGGAGACACTGAGTGCACAGGTACGGTAAATTCACTCACCCATGCCATCACCAAAACACATTTTCTGTTATGACAGGCTAAAAATTAGTTGTATACATAACTACACGGGGAGCTGGTTTCATTCCCAACATTAAACCCATTGAACAGAAATGATACAACGGGGAGATTTTTTTTAAAGGCATTTGTCTTTTAAACCAACAAATTCTGTTGACCTCCTGCCCCTCTGAACTTCCAAAGCTAAATCTGTAGGATTTCAGGTGTCCTGTGCAATAACAAAGTTTGGCTTAGAAGAACAGAAAATTAAGAGAAAAGTGAATATAATTCTGTGTATTTACACTTAAGAATGCTTTGGAGATGTCTTAAAGATTTACCCTAAGATTTGTTATCCTGAGGATAAACTATGCCGCCCAAAAAATTAGGATAGAAATTAGTTTTTTATCCTTATTACTGTTCAGTATCTTCTGTAAGAAGAAATCATATACTAACTACTCTCTAAGCCATCAGAGAAGATGCTAATAACGTTCTCTGAAGTTTGCAAAAAGGTAAGCTACCATGAGCATCATTGTTGATGGTGTTTTTGTAAAACTACTAATCTTGAATGGTTTGTGTTGGCACAACTGAACTGTACCCAAAACAAAAAAAAGCAAATGCCACCTGCCAAGAATTTCTGGGAACAAGGAGGAGTTGTCTGAAATGCCCTGGTGTAATTTGTTTTTCCTTTAAGTTATACTTCCTGTGTTAGGTGGCATGTCATTGCTGTGTACTTGAGCATGGCAGGGTTAATACTAACTTTTGTAACAACCTTCGACAAATTAAATGAAAACGGGCATTTTAAAAAAAATGGAGAAGATGTTGTTTCTAACACCTGGAAATACTTTGCTTAATTGAAGAGTCAGTTTTGATTGATTTCCAGCAAAGATTTGGTGGAAGATTTTTAAATGATCCTGCTTAACTGTGCACATTAACGGTTCTCTTGGTGGACTTAGAGTCCAGAAACTAAATCCTACTTATGCATTCGCATTGCATTGTGTATGACAAAAGAGCTGAAGAGGTAAAAATATTGACACACAGAAATTTTTTGTCTAGTCAGCTGTTTAAAGCTTCTGAACTGTAAGGTGCAGGTGGGAACTAGGCCTGAAGTGTTGATGTCTTCTATAATCAAGAATATGATTTTGTCTGATTCAGGGTATCAGTTTCTAAATGGCCATAAATCTACCATGCGGGAGTAGGAAAAGAGTGATCCTACTGTTATAAATAAGCCATTATAAATAAGTCCTTGTGAGTGGCTGCTCATTATTGTATCTTCAGATATAATGGAGACGCACTGTCCTTCTTTGTGCAGATTTATCCATCTGTTCCCACTCTTGTTTTACGTTGTACACACACATACTGCAGGTGCAGCATGATCCAGGGATGTCCCTGTGCTGCCACTGAAGTCCTGGACTTCAGCTTCCAAGAATCAACACAGTTTCCATCCAGAGAGGACTTCTGTGTTGCAATATATCTGTGTCTGCCTGTGTTTTGGCATAATTCCCCACCTATGTATGATTTTAAACTCTGTATGTTGCCTAGTCTCAAACTACATAGGAACTACATGCACACATCACAGGAAGCCAAACTACGTGAAGCTATATTGTGTACTTTTTAGACTCTTTCTGAACAAGGACACACACTAGATGGCATCAGTTGTGTGACCATGTAGTATTTTGAGCCTATACTGGCACATTTATTTGGACAGAATTCAGTCCAGTTCGAAAATCCCTGGTGAAAAAGTGGCACCTTCTTTTTCAAGCCCTCTAGTGAGCGCTCATAGCTCAGAAGCAAGGCTCAACTTCAGTCTTTCCCACCATGAGCTCAGAACAGACTTCATGTTTGCAGTCATTTCTTGCTTTTAAGGTGTTTTGTTAGTTGGACAACAGATTTTATCTTTGCATTTAGCAAAGGGTTTTTGCATCCATTTCACACACTAGTATACGTAAGTGACAAAATATACAAATGTTCATGTGTATGCATTTTCCTCTTTGCAGAACCACTCTGCCTCTATGACTGAAGTAACCTGAGATGGACAACTGGCAACAGAAGCTATTTTTTATTACCCTCCAGTACAATACTTCAAGACACACAGTTACTAAATGTCAAACTGTGAAGACCAGTATTATGTTATGTCTAGTTAGAGGCTAATGTTTTGTACATTTTTTGTATGAGGAAGTGATGTAGCTTGCCCTGATTTTTTGTCAGCTTTAATATTATTATGCCAGAATTTAAAAGCAAAATAGAAAAAGAAAAAAAGAAAAAAAAAAAACTTTTCTTGTTTAAAGTGTGCACTGAGGAACTACATCTATGGAATTGTTGGTGTTGTTATGTGATATTTGTACACAGATTTTTTTCATTTTTGAATTTATATATCTTGAGAAAAAAAAATCACTTTTACCTTTTCTTACCATAAAAAGTGCTTCTACAGGTGGGTCAGATTCTGATCTTAGTAAGCTCAGCATAGATCTGAAGTAATTGCGTACATTTAATTCAGATGAAAATAATGGTGATCAGGAATCTAACCCAAATGAAAATGATACTATCAACAAGTAATAAGCATCCAGCCTTGATTCAGTGAGCTGCTTAAACATTCCTTAGCATTATGGACTTCAGTTAGCTGTGCAGTTTCCAGACTAATTGGCAGGATCGGAAGTGTATCCTTAAGCATCTTACTGAATCAGAGCCTGATTGTTCTGGTGTGGGTGATTGTGCTAGTTATTGAAGAATAACTAAAATGACATACTCGGTCTGCAATATAGACAGACTGGACGTGAAAATTTATAGTAGTAGCTGATAGCATGTGAGCTGACTATATCATGTCACTAGATCTCTGTTCCTCCCTGAGGCCCAGCTAAAGCTCCCAGTGAAACCTGGCTTCAGGAATTGACTATGGGGATATACAGCCATCACTGTGGAGCAGAGGCTGCGCTTTAAGTGTTTCATAACTTCATCATAGATTTGTGGGGTAACTAGTAACACTGGTGCAAAGGAAAAGTGATACCACTTCTTCGCTGAAGTGGCATTACTGGGCATTCAGATTGGCATGACCAAGAAGCCAATTTTGCCCCGACATTGTAGTTTTCACCAAGGGGCTTTGGCAAATCAAAAATAAAAACAAACAAACAAACAAAAAATACTAAAACTGACACAGTCTGTAATATAGCAGTCTGCATATTTTGTAAATCCTGCCATACAGAATTTATATCAATACTGCTATTTTAAAATTCAGAAACATTGTTCAAGGAATAAAAAGATAATGGGGGGTGGGAGGGGACATGCAGAGGGGAAAAGAAAAAAAGAGCGCATATGCCATGGCTAGTACCGGGGCAAAGGCTTCATTACATGACTTTTCACTGTTTCTAGGCTTTTCCTGCATCTCATTCTTCTAGCATGGTGATAACTGCTGTGTGTCTCCCTTAAAGAATGGAGCTTCTGTCTGTACTTTTACTGGAATGTTTACCTCACATTTCCATTTTGGTTCTTCTTGGCTTTTTTTGTATATTTTTTCCAAAACAGATGAAAAGAAAAATCAAAAAAAAAAAAGTGTAGCCTGGTCTCAGTTATTTGCCTGTGACACAAAGAAAATGTGGGATGTCTGTGTCTTGACACAGTGCAGTGATTCTTCTAGGTTGGTATTTTCTTGTAACTCTACTGATGTCTGGTTCAGTCTTAGGAATACAAAGATCAGACTTGGACCATGCAAGCTTTCTGCAGCCACGACGAATCACTGATTGTGTGCTGGGTCACCCACTACAACTTTGATCCA
This sequence comes from Cygnus atratus, assembly GCF_013377495.2. Taxonomy (NCBI): domain Eukaryota; kingdom Metazoa; phylum Chordata; class Aves; order Anseriformes; family Anatidae; genus Cygnus; species Cygnus atratus. Next base: position 74,995,779 of record NC_066396.1, read on the forward strand.
AATTCCACTGAAGCTGGGAGAAGACTGCTGCTGAATAAATTTGGCTTTGGAGCCGGTCCTTGTCCTGTTGCTTTAGGAAGGTAATAACATTAGGAAAGCTCATCAGCAATGAACACTCCATTTAATATGCCCAGTCAGCAGCACCTAGTCCATTCATACTGCAAGAGGTTATCAGTGGGATTAAATTCTAAAATAAAAAATATATTACATCCTTTATATTCTTTATATTCTGTAAATACTCTTTCTGTTCTGTAGCCCTTTATATCCTGTAGCCTAGTTTTCACAGCCATAGTGCCCAGCATTATGGGTCTTCTCAGTGTGCTGTTAGCACAGCGTGCATCTTGCATTCTTGGTTAATGGCATCGACAAAATTAGTAGTGACGCTATCCCCCACTGTTTAGCCGCTAGCACGATGGCATGGACAGTCTTCCTGAAGGTGGAAAACATGTTTTTGAATTTCCTCCTCATCCCTGAGGATGAAGAATTATTTGAATCAGGATTTTCCACTTCCTGAAGGAGTGCTTTATCCTTACAGTTAACGTGCAGGGTGGTAAGAAGCCCCCCGCTCTCCACCATGAAACAAGCGAGCCCTGCTCTGTTCTCTGATGTGTAGGGATGCCTCCTCCTGGAGAAGTCTGCAGGTAGATGCAGGTCCATAAGCATGAGCACGCTTATACCTACGTTCCGGATGACTGGAGAGATGAAGCTGGGCCTGTCTCACGTTAGATTTACAGTGCCCTCAGCCTTTTCCAGTTGACAGATGCCCCCCTTTATGGACAGTTGAAACCTAACAGTACATTTTATTTCCATGTGTATCTCTCCCTTCAGGAACAACATATCCACCTCCTGGAACCTATGACCCAGTGAAAAATCAGTCTCTAAATAGCCTTTGGATTTTTATTTTTTTCAGTTCCTGTTCTGAGGAAGAGTTATCTCAATGTGCCGTGTACAGCGAGTTTAGGCAGCTTCTGTACAGGCACTCAACAGTGGCTTCTGCAATCTACTGTAAAAACATATTGTCTAAAATAAATACTGGCAGCAGTGCCTGAACTGCCCGTTTGGGCAGAAGAGACCCTTCTGGAGGGCTGTGGCCTCTCTCTGTCCCCCAGGCAGCACTCCTGCTGTACCCACAACTGTTGTTCTGGCTCCTCCCGGCATGTAAGCTGTGTCTTGTGCTGTGCAAAGGCTTTGGAACATGACTCGGTATCAGTAACAGCCTTCTTCTGCTTTGGTTGAGTACCTGTGCGAAGGGAAAACTGGCACATTTCACCAAAACCAGTACAAATAAAGTGTTTGTCCTCCCCTAGACTTGAATGGGCATGTTCTACAAAACTGCTCTCACTGAAAAGCCTCAGGTGTTGGTCAGCATCTTATGCTACGGACAACTCAGACCGCATTTCAAATGGATACAAACAAGGCCTGCCTGGTTTGCAACCTTGCACCTCTTGGTAAGAAGAGCATCATTACTTCTTCCAAGCTCACTTGAGGCACAAACCTAAGGCTTAGGACAGATGTTGAGCCAAAGCAAAGAGAATAATCACATGAAAGCTTTGAAGATCAATGATACGTGCTATGCAGTTATGGACTGCATACCATCTGATCAGGTCCCATTTGTTTTCCTCCATCTACTACCTATCTACAAAAAACCAAGTTCTTACAGAAGCCAGAAATGCAAACTTTAATACTCTAGGGCAAGGGCTGAGACCTCAAGAGCTTGTACCAATTCTACATGTTAAAACTGTAACTGTTTAATAGAGTAAATTCATATTTATTCCTATCTAAGGAAGGAAGCCCTCAGGTTTAATTCACCTGAATTAATGTTGCTTTTAATGTTGCCCCTGAATATCATGAAAAGATTCTTCCTCTGGATAATGATTGTTCCACCGTTTTGGAAAATAGGCTTTACATGTTGCATAAGTGAATCAGCCACCACTAGTTATAAAATGCACTCATAACAGTTGATGTGTTTTAATTTAGGAAGGCTAACTGACTGCCAACTGGGATACAGAGAAAGGTTTTCATTAGCAAGAAAATGATTCCTGGGAGGAGGATGAAAGATTGACACTACTTACTCAAGTCAGTCATTGGCACTGTATTTAACATGTCACTGCATTTGACGTGTCACTGCATTTGACATGGTGTCACTGTGTTTGACATCTCGTTGATGCTACCTTCACAGGTGAGCAGAGGGCCCCCTGGAGCAGGTTATGCCAACCTGTGTTTTCAGAGCTGCCTATTACCTCTCTGTGCTTTGGGTGGCTGCAGGCTAATGGTGTGTAGTGAACAAGTGGCAGAGTCAAGTCCAGATGGATGTGCAAGGTACTCACAGTCACATCCTATTTTACTAGCCAGTGGAGCAGCTTCCCTGCTGTAAGATTCTGTCAGGTTGTCTTTATGCTGCTACTGTAAGGCCAGCTATTTTCTCTTCTAAGGGTGAAAGCTTGGTTTCAGGCTATGGAACAAGCACACACCCTGCACAGCAGTGTAGCCTTTTATTTCCGTCCCCATGGGGCAGCAGCCTGTTCCACGTCCTCCTCAGCAGCACTGTACTTACAGAAGGCATGGACTCAGCACCCTTTCTCCACCAGTCACAGAGCTTTGAGGATGAATGCAAGCATGACCACTGCAGAAATACACTTTGTGGCAGGTGAAACAGAGTGCAGAAAAGGACAAGAGGAACAGGAAACACTTAAATAGAATGGAGTGAAACCTGCATTAAAAATAATAAAAATAAAATCACAGAATAAAAGAGTCTCATAAAATCAGGTATCCAACCTATTTACTGACATACCACGGTACTACAGACAGAGACATTGCAGTAGCTGAGTGAAGTTGTGCAGGATGGGGAACATTTCCATAGCGTAAGTCTGTGTTTTGCTCAGACTTTGCAGCAGGAATTAGGAAGGCAACACTGAATAAAGGCTTGAAAGGGCTCAGGATCTTCGAAAAGACAGAACAGTTCAATAAATTGTGAAATCAACTAGAGCCTGGGGGAATTCTTCATCAAAGAAAGAAATAAATAAATAAAATAAAAATAATTCCATTTTAAGTTTGTTTCCGTACTGGAAGAGGACTCCATTGTCAAAAGGAAGAGGAGATAACGAAGTAGGTTGTGTTTAATAATAGGAGTTTAATGTGACTGCATTACACAAAATTAACACTTGTTTTACAAAAATGACTTCTTACCATGAAGTATAGCAGTACTTGGGCAATTCAGTGACTGAAGCTTTCTAGAACAAAATCATAAGTTCCCATCAAACCTATCTCTGCAGGAGATGGAAAATAGTACAATGTTATTGTGAAACACCTTTGGTGTCTGAAATATGTCGGTCTACTTTTACTAAGAGCATGAGCTTGAATTAGGTCAGCCAAGCAACATTTGGACCTAAAGCGTACTTTTGGAAAGAAACTTCTGGTACCTCATTTTACCATGTTCTCCACCTTAGTTTCCTATGTGTTATAAATGTTATTTGTTTTAGCACTCCTGCAAAATACAAAACTACTACTATAAAGCCAGTTACTTCAGTTTACAATGGCTTGGCACAAAAAGGCAACTGTATGTTTTCACTTTCTGGCTTTTCTTCCCTGGTGAACAGTTCTTTTTTTCTCAGAAAGCCGTATTTACAGATCCTCCCTTAAAGTCTTCAATTCAAATGCCCACATTTGATCGTTCTTCCTTTCATATTAGTCCTTGCAGCTTCTTGCTCTAGTGTGCTGGTGGAAGAGTGAGGCTTAGACCTCAGAGGAGACGCATGTACAAGGAGACAATAGTATCTTTCCTTTGATAGAAAGACATAATTTCATGGTAATTTCCAATGCATTGCTCCCAGATAGCCCATAAAGCAGATGCGTGTTACATACCTTCTTACTACATCCAAACCCATCAAAGTGAAAAAAAACAGCATGTAGAAGTGTTCCTCTACCCAGAGGAGATAGCAGAGCAGTTCAGTATGCTTCAGTTCACAGAAAGCTTAGACTTCCTTACCAGCTGAACCCCCCAGTTTTACCCCAAATGGATCTTCAAAAAACAAAACTCAAAACTACAGAAAATTTTATGGCACAGGCTGTGATTCTCAGCTAATACTTGCTTTTGGTGTGTCCATCTAAACCCACTGCTAATTTTCAGTTTTGTGCTGCTCAACTGCTTCATTTTTATTACAGAATCACAGAATCACAGAATCGTCTAGGTTGAAAGAGACCTCCAAGATCACCCAGTCCAACCTCTGTCCAACACTAACAAGACCTCCACTAAACCATATCACTAAGCTCTACATCTAAACGTCTTTTAAAGACCTCCAGGGATGGTGACTCAACCACTTCCCTGGGCAGCCCATTCCAGTGCCTAACAACCCTTTTGGTAAAGAAGTTCTTCCTAATATCCAACCTAAACCTCCCCTCGCGCAGCTTTAGCCCATTCTCCCTCATCCTGTCACCAGGCATGTGGGAGAACAGACCAACCCCCACCTCGCTACCGCCTCCTTTAAGGTACCTGTAGAGAGCGATAAGGTCGCCCCTGAGCCTCCTCTTCTCCAGGCTGAACAAGCCCAGCTCCCTCAGCCGCTCCTCGTAAGACTTGTTCTCCAGACCCCTCACCAGCTTCGTTGCCCTTCTCTGGACTCGCTCGAGCACCTCCATGTCCTTCTTGTAGTGAGAGGCCCAAAACTGAACACAGTACTCGAGGTGCAGCCTCACCAGAGCCGCCGAGAAGGAACAATCACTTCCCTAGCCCTGCTGGCCACACTGCTTCTTATGCAAGCCAGGATACTGTTGGCCTTCTTGGCCACCTGAGCACACTGCTGGCTCATATTCAGCTGCCTATCAACCAGTACTCCCAGGTCCTTCTCTGCCAGGCAGCTTTCCAACCACTCATCTCCCAGCCTGTAGCGCTGCTTGGGGTTGTTGTGCCCCAGGTGCAGGACCCGGCACTTGGCCTTGTTGAACTTCATACAGTTGGCCTCAGCCCATCGGTCCAGCCTATCCAGATCCTCCTGCAGAGCCTTCCTACCCTCGAGCAGATCGACACACGCACCTACCTTGGTGTCATCTGCAAACTTACTGAGGGTGCACTCGATCCCCTCATCCAGGTCATCGATAAAGATATTAAAGAGGACCGGCCCCAGCACTGAGCCCTGGGGGACTCCACTAGTAACCGGCCTCCAGCTGGATTTGGCTCCATTCACCACAACAATTTGGGCTCGGCCATCCAGCCAGTTTTTAACCCAACAAAGCGTACGCCAGTCCAAGCCATGAGTAGCCAGTTTCTTGAGGAGAATGTTGTGGGAAACGGTGTTGTGGTTTATTATAAATTATGTTGTTATATAAATTATGTGGTACTTAAAAACATTTAGAGATGTTACATATACCAACCTCATAATGCTTCTCTGAAGAGGTCTCTTCTCTCCCAACATGGGCCATATGCACACTAAATATTGTAGAAAATGTCCTAGTGTAGGGCATACACACCACAGATTTAATGCACAATTGGTGCTCAACTACCTCTCTGCACACAGATTTATCTATTTATCACACTGTGTTCTTCCACAAGCTACAGGGAAGGGACTTGTTAACAGAGAGCATTCTGCAGTGCCAATGAAAACACCCTGTCCCCTTTTTCACCCTGACAGCAAGCATTTAGCATGCTAAAACCACTCTGCAATTCCACAGGACTCTAAAGGATACAAGAACGGGTTTCTTAAATTTCTTCAGAGCTAAAGAAGCAGTGCAAGAAGTTTGCTGAATAATGAAACTGAGCACCATAAGACAAAAGCTGCAGTTTCTAAACGTTTCAAGTGGAGATGGGGTTCAGAGGAGTGAACAGTATAATCCAGCACATTTCTCCTAATTCCACTGCTGTCTTCTCTGATTACAAGCCTACATAATCAGTACCAAAGGAATTAAAAAACAACATTAAGTAATAGTTATTGCAAGGATCAACAGAATTCAGAAATATGAAAATACAGCCAGAGAATGCTACAAGCTGCTTTGATGGCAGTCACCCTAATGGGACTGTTAAAGAGTTCACCATTAACGAGCTCATAGATTTCAGAGTTCTACTTGGTACCCACTATGGCCATGTAGTAATTTGTAGTAGAAAAAGTGGAGTTTTATTTTAAGACTATGTCTGTGATGGGTTTTAGAAACATTTCTGATATGATTTTGAGTCTCAAAAGGCAGGGGGAGAATGCTGGCATACCTCCCCACACGTTCCCCTACCAAAGTCTGCCAGGCTAGTCTTGGTAGCTGAGTTGAACACCACAGCAAAATACAGTAATACACACTTTGTAAAATCCCATTACACAGTTCAGAGCCAAAGGCAAGACATTTATGAGGCGCAGGGAAGAAATGCAGGAGCTGGTCCTCTCCATGTATGCCCACTAGGCTCTGTAGCTGTTAGGCAGCAGGCCAGAGGCCATAAAGCAGACATTTTTACCTTTACTGACCACACTGTGTCACTGTTTCATAAAGAACTTCTGCTTTTTCAGTATATAACAAACAGAAACAATGAAATCTCATGACAACTAGATGAAGTTTTATTGGTGATACTCGTATACTCGGTTGATATCACAGTGAGAGGGCTGTTTCAGCTCTGCAGCTCTGCCTTAAGAGCACAACCAAAACAAAGCAGTGCTTCACAGCAGCACTCACTGCTCCCACGAAATCTTCAGGTTTGGGGGTAGCTCTGAGGCACGCAGTTCATCAAACTTGGACCCCTCCTTCACAGGAGTGCTATAGAAAGTCAAGACATCCTGGGCACTGCACATCAGGTGGAGCTGTGAATTGGGGACAGCATGACCAAGTTCTGCTGCCAGCTGAGCCAGGAGCCGAAACTTTAGCTTGTTTTCTTTTAGGGACGCCTGCTGCCACTGATCAGGAAGCGAGGGTCCGAAAATCTTCCTGACATGAGACTCGAGTAAGCTCTGTATATCCTCTGGAGGAACATAATTTCTGCTGCGTGGTGGGGGACAGATCACACTGGGTTCAGTCTTCTCTTCAATGATTGCATCTGCTCTTGCTTCTACTTCTTTTTCGTCCTTCCTGTTGACATCAGACATAAGTATTTTCAGTTTCTTGGCTACTTAAGCTGAAATCAGAGCATGTTTCTATTCCTAATCACTTAAAATGATAGTCTGACAAGAGTTTACACATCCTACAGACACAGCAGGTCCACTATGAACAAAGTGCCACAAAGGTCCAGAAGAACAAAAGTGCCTAAGCTAGACTATTGATTTTGCCCCAGCTGCTGCTTGGCAGATGTTTTTTTTTTTGTTTTGTTTTGTTTTTTTCTAAATAGAAATCACTTGCCTCCTTTATTTTATTAAAATAAGCAAGTAAAAATCCTAACCAGCTTACTGACTTGTTACACAGCCCCAGCTCAATTTTCTAGTGGACTGTGAAGATGATAACTCAAAAACAGTAAGTGCTACCACAGGAAAAAACAATTCCTATATGCTTATAAATAAATAAATAAGCAAATCGGTTTCAACCAGAAAACAAAGCCTACCCCCAGCTATTGGGTCCCAAACGCCCCCCGGTGCCCACGACAAACCCTGCAGCCCCGGCGGCCAGCGCCCCCCACCAGCTGATACCTGCGGGCGCCCCAGAAGAGCCGCCGCGGCACCGACACCAGGCCCCGGCCCCAGCCGCAGCTCAGCCGCCGCCCCGCCGCCGCCATCAGCCCCCTGGCGGTCGCCGCCATTTCGCGGAGCCCTTCCCCTTCCCCTTCCCTCCCGGCGGCCCGCCGTGACGCCACTTCTGCCCGCTCCCGCCCTGCCTGATGGGAGTTGTAGTGCCGGGTGTGATGGAAACAAGGGGAGGTGCTGCTTCTGTCAATAAAAGATGGGCACGAGAGTTTAAGACCCGTTTTCCTATTTTATTTAATTAAATAAATTCGTTTTACACAGTGAGGGGTGATGCCATAAAACTCAGCCAAAAGACACACCCGTGCTTTGATTCCCATGTAGTGTACATCTCTTTGCCCTGGCCACAAAACACAAATAAATGTCGGGGCCAGGCACAGCCTCCAGCAGCATCTAGCACAGCGTTGGTGACAGGTGTCCTGCAAAGGAGCAGGAAATCTTTAGCCAAGACACAGCTTTCTCTTGCTGAAGTGAGAGGTTCAGGGAAAACTCTTTTCCACCCTTAAGAGACGCATCACACTGATACATGGCACAGCAATGAAATACATAGCAGGAACAGGAGTTTATTTGAACTCAGGTGTATGGAGACCTACAGGACAACAAATGAACCAAAAAAGAGGTGTTCATGGCTCTGCTATGGGCTCCTGGAGTGCTTTTTGGCAAGTCACTCGATCTTCCTTCATGGTTACATCAGGACAGACTAAATGCACACACACACTGATTACCCAAGGATTGGACCTTTGTGAAAGAGTTTCGTTATGTATTGCCTCTCTAACACAGTGGTTGCTAACACACACACACAAAACCACCACCACCATCAAAGTTATGAGAAATGGATTCTCCCTGCTTTCCCTTTCCTTGCTGGCAGGAGCAGCGGGTGTCAGTGGTAGTGAGGAGTCGAGTGCTGCACTTGGTGGCTGTGGCTGCACAAGCTCAGTCCTCCGTGGCCCTAGAGGGCCTTCATGTTCAGGTGACCCTGGAGTTAAAGTCATACTGCCTCTCTTCCAGGTGAGTTGTATGAGGTTTCTGAGACGGAGCACATAGCATCTTCAGGATTTTATGGTCTTTACTGCTTGGTGGGCTGCTCCAAGGCTTTACCAGGTGGTTAGTGTAGCATGTCAACCAGTGAATATCCTGATATGACTTTAGTTCTGCTTTTTCTGCCATTTATGGCAAAGCTGCATTTTTTCATAACTGCCTGACAGTGCTTTTTCTAACAGAGCTTAGCATCACGAACAACTAGTTGGCAACATATCAAAGGTCAAAATGTGGGCCTTCAACATCAAACTAATTATTCAAGTTATGCCAGCTGGGTAGGCCAAGATCCTTCCCTGCACGTTTAATGTTAATTACCATGAAAATGCCACAATATAAGCACCAAGATAAGTAGGCTTCGGACAGCACTAACTCAGCCTGTGCAACCCTAAGTCAGTGTATGGCAACCTTGCTGAGCTGAACCAAGTGAATGATTCTGCAGAGGACCAAAAGTTTTTTTGTGGTAATGTTGTTTAACAGTCTGGAGTACAGTGTAGTGCTTGTCACATTCATCTCTGAACTTTTTTTCAGTTTCTGACTTCATTTAGCAGAATTAACATCTCCAGTTTTATCACTATTGGATTATTTCACTTAGATCTCCTCAGGATTTCCCAAACTCACCAACAATAGCACTTCAACTTAATTTTTGCATCGGCGACTGAGAACCACGGAGGTGTGAAAGAGACTGAAAAGTTTATACAGAATAAATATTCGTGAGACAGAGACTGGTTTTGAATTACTGTTTTATTCACATAATTAAATACAGGTTTTAAGATTTTGGCTGCAAAAATGTGGTAATGGGCAAGGGTATCTAGTGGTAACTACTTAATATGCCTACTACTCTAGGGACTAAGTTTAAACCAAAGGGAGAGTGGATTCATGATTCAGTGTTAGTTATTGTTTATTATATGGAAATAATTCTTCATTTTTAGAAAGTGTAGATGAAAAAAGAATATCCCCTCTGTAAATTGTGAAAGTCAAGGCTAGAAGAGTAAGCTAATCCATTTCCAGTTTTGTTCACAGTAAGGAAAATTAGGTTTCTTTGTTTTTCTTTCCTTTCCGAGCACCTTTCACCAGATGAAGCAGGACAGGACAAAGGCAGATTCCTGTGCTTTCAATAGGTGTAGCTGGCAGTGAAAAGTGACTGCGTGGCAGCTGCATCAGTCTTCCCAGACACAACATACTGTCCTCTGCAAGCTAAACTATTAATCTGAAAAAGAAACAAAAAAGGAGGGGATCATATTAGCTTGGAGTAAGAAAGACAACTGTAGAAAGACAGTAGCAGTGAACAAAGTGCAAAATTGTGGAAAAAGGAGTCAGCTTCTGAATTCACTGATAATATTTATGAGCTTAGTTTTGTGACACTGTCAAGGCCTGTTTGATAGTCACTAGCTGGTTGACAGCAAGGGGAGCACTTTTCTTCAGACAAACACACCGTGGATGTAAGTCTACATTACAAAAGAAAATTATCCAGCTGTGACTAGTAACAACCTCTGCTGTTTCTTGCATTAGACTTCTGTCATGCCAACTAGAATAATGTCCTCGGTGTACATGAAGCACCAGGAAGGGCAGGAATAAGAGGAACCTTAGGAAGGTGACAACATCTCCCAAATGACACAGAGACGTATGACTTCTCTCTGACACGGAAAGGAGGGAGCAGCTCCTCTTGGCATCAAGGGGAAGGCCTTGTACCTGCGCCCGCTTGCGGAAAGCCTCCTGTGCAGCCTTCTTGTTCTCTGATTTGCCCAGCCATGCTGCCAGGGCAGAGGCCTGCAGAGCCCTTCCATATGAAAAGGTCAGTTTCCAAGGTTTAGGCAGAGAGGACTGATTCATGGCATTCAGGTTGAGAGAAGCCTCCTCTTCACTTTGACCTCCAGACAGGAAGCAGATTCCTACAAGAAAGAGATCTCAGAACTTAGAAACTGGTGTGCTCCAGACACCAAGCCACCATCCCTGACCTCTGCGTGCCAGAGGAGTGAGCATGTCAGATGGAGGAGCAAGGCCAGTTAAGTAAGAGTGACAGTGTGAAGGGATATACGGGAACAAATCAAGAATCACCAGGAACAGCAGCAGGAACGGTGCGGAGGAGAGTAGTGACGGTTGCTGCAGCTACATCCTGAGGGGTGTACTTCTTGGGGCAGGCATGCCCGGCTGTCACCATGTTGGGTTTCAGCAGTGTCCCCTCCAGGTAGACATGATGATCGTTCAAGGCCTTGTAGACAGCAGCCAGAACCTGGGGGGTGAATAGGAGGATTGAATACACATCTGTGCTCAAAGCTTTCCCTCAACCTGCTGTGGAAAGACAGCTTATTCCTTGGGAGTGGGAGAAGATCAAACTGAATTTCTTGAAATTTGTCACGGGTTGCAGCCCTGAAGGCACCACTACTTTTGTGATGACTAGGACACTGCTTTCCTTTTTTATTGGGTTTGTCCTTACAAACTGACATACTGAACAAGGAGTAAATGCCTTTATCACCAATGTATCCTTTTGAGCTCAGGAATGCTTATATTGACGGTTTGATAGGAAATCCAAAAACAGGGATTCTGCTCTCACATTTGCTACCAGCTAATTATTTGACTATGAGTGACCCATTTCTGTGATACAGTTATGGAGGACCTTTTTGGTCAAAACTCCTTGAGATCTGCCAGTGCAAAAGCTGCATAAGATTAACTACTGATTTGTGAGGGGACAGAGATGAAGAATCTCTTACCTTTTCTGTGACATACTGGCAGTGCTGGAGATCGTGGTCTCCATCAGGTAAGACTTCTGGTTCCACAATGGGCACCAAGCCATTCTAAGGAAGGAAAAACAAGGAAGTCTTTGGAGGTGTGGAAGAAAAACTGTCCAGGCTGTCTCTACAGTCTTTGGTGGCATGCCTGCTTGCTGCACTGCCCTTTCTCCACATTTCCCAAGGCCCTCACAGAGATCTGCGGTTCACGATACCTAGTCTATTATCAGAGGGAACAGTGAAGAAGGGACAACAACATTTCAAGAAAGGCTGCAGGAGGGTAGATACCTGCTGGCAGATGCTGGCATAGCGTGCCAGTGCATTGGCATTCTCTTGGATGGCAAGTTGAGAGGGTGTTGTGCTGGTGATCCTCAACACTGCACGCCACTTGCCAAAGTCAACACCATCTTTCTTGTACTGGGCGCAGCGCTCAGACAGTCCATCCAGTCCTGCAGGTGAAAGAACAGTGCTTCAGTGAGAACAGCTCTTTCAGAAATACCTCTGAAAAGTATCATGACACCAGCCAAGGCTGCAATTCCTGTTGAGTCACCCCATGACTTTCACTATACCAGTCATAGCTGAGATCTCTCCTTACCTTCAATGGTGGTTTCTCCATTTGTTCCTGCTAGGGGCGATGTTCCTTTATCCAGCTGAAGAGACAGCAGAAACAGAAGGAGTTACAGAGTGAGGGAGGTCAGTCTGAACCTTGCACCCCAGACCTAGTCTGCCTTTGCAGATTGACTGTGAGTAAAGTATAGGGCTGAACAGACTGCTAGTGGAAGGAAGAGAAGGGTTGCAGCAAAGGGGAAGAACAGGAGGGAATTGGGTAATGGGGGCAACATGCAGGTGGCTGTGGGGAGTGGATCAACAGCTCTGTTAGCTGCAGAAAGGATTTAATTAGGTTATTGCATGGAAGGATGTTAACTGCAGTGAATAGTGAATAGATGGGTGTTGTTGGATGAAAGGGTCCTGCATTGGGTGCAAATGTTTCCCTGGTTAGTTGTACAAAAGCAATGCAGAGAATGGTGGCAGAGACATTCTAGGGATTTCAAAACCACAAAACAAACAAAAGTTGTTGTTGGGAATGAGTATAGCCCCCACACATGTACAGATACTCACTTTTATTCCCACCACAATGCCTTTTTCTTTGATGATAGCTGGAAACGGCTTTCCACTGCTGTCTTTCTGATAGAGGGTCTCATGGAAAAGTATCACTCCCCCAATGCTCTGGTTGATGGAAGTATCGGAAGAGAAGAGTATCTCTCGAAAAGCACGGCGATTCTCCTCTGTGTTCTCCACATTGATCCTCTGCAGCCTGTTCCCCATGGTACCTAGAAAGGTGGCCAAAGGGCAGGCAGAAAGGTGTTAGGCTGGCTGCTCTCCTGGATCCAAAATGTACTAATTAGAAAGAACTGGGGCTTCAGTGCAGAAGTGCATAGTTTGTCAGCATTTGCAGCCCTGTTGGCAGAGATGTTCCTGCTCAGTCAATGAATTTTAACTTTTTTTTGTTTTTACTTCACTGAATTCAAAGATGAAGCAAAACGAGGACAAAAGTTTGGGTATTGCTAATTGATTGCTATCCAGAACTCACCCACTGATTCATCTGCAGCTAGGATCCCCTTTCCTGAAGCCACAATCCGCTGAGCAATGTCTGAAAGAGCTTTCTTCTGCTCTGGAGACAGTGCTGGGAACTGGTGAGTCATGGTGACTTATCTGTGGGAGAGAATTACAGTTACAAGCTGATGGGAGACTATATGCAGAAACCACCAGCCTGAGGCACCAGGTTTGAGTATTCCTATTGGAGGCCTCTTGGTGCTTGTCCGGTCCACGTTGTCATAGACACATGCCCAGAAATCCAGTGTGAGTCCTTCTTGGTTTGGTATTTCTGGCGAAAGTAGAAGAGGGAAATGCAGGAGCCACATCCCAACACACCCTTCTACTACAGAAGTGGGAAAGCCTGCATTTTGCATGGATTTGCTCAGAGACTAAAGGAAGGTCAGTGTGTCAAAAAAATGTGTGCCAAACTAACAAGTATGCTAACTGCAGACACTGCAAACTTCTTTGCAAAGCACTTGCAACCTGTTGGTCCTAATCAGAAGACTGCCAGTTATCACATAGCTTGCTTTTCCTCTCTTCCTAACAGTGCCCATTCTCCCATTCCCTGGCCTGTGTTGGCAGTATTTGCTACTTTGTCTGCTTGCCTTTTCGCCTCTTCTGTCCTGCCTTGCTCTGTAGTTCTCTCCTCCCCCATGGCTGCTCTCAGAACTGTACCATGTTGCTTGCTCTGGACAAGATGTGGGAGTTTAGAAGGATTCACCATCCATTTCTGTCTTCTCAGCTCTGGCAGAGGCTTACCAGCTGCATGTATCCTGCACCTGAAATCCAGGTTCTGTCTTGTTTTGACAACATGTTTGATCTTATTAAAGTTCTCATTAAATGAGATTAAATTATAATTTATCATCTGAATAGTCCACAATACTTCACTATATGTAAGCACCTGTGAGTTTGACCTGTGAAGACTCTGTTGTCTGTTCATCATCTTCTATACCTAGAGGACCACCAGTGCAAGTATCAGCAAGTGGTACATCCATGAGATGAATCCTTAAAAACAACACCAAATATCTCCAATAACAAGTTTTATTCCAGAGGAACAGGCCTCTGGGTAGCATCTGCACCTTCTGTTTCCCTAATTCAGCCCTACAGGGGCAGGAGGCACGTACAACCCCCCATATAAGCATACATGCAGCCAAGTCCTCCATCCTTTCTGTCTGCAAACAGCTACTACATTGCCAGGATCCCTGTGTAGCCTTCCCCATTGAAGAGCATAATAGACAGTAACAGGGGTCTGGCTGCTACTAATGGTGTGGTAGATGCTGACATCAGTGGAGTTCTGTGCACCATGCCATGCCAAGTGCTGCCCAAATTTCCTAGAAACAATGCTGTCACAGTGCTCTGACTGCTCGTGTGTCTCTCGTTTAAAGTTGAAGGTGTTTGTATTGTTACTGTTCAAGGTTTAATTGGTATTGTCTGTCAGTACAGGCTGGTCAGTATCCAGATGTTTTGCTTTTACCATTTTGTGAGTCTTTTGAGGCTAGAATTTATCCTATGTGACTTAGCAGCACTGAGTTATTCTAGGTTTAGAAGAATTTTGAGAGAGGGTGTGATGAAGAGTATGCTAAATGAAGGGGGTTCCCTCCTCTCCCAAGTGCTGAAGTGCATTGCTGGGGTCTTGCAAAAGCAGCCTTTGCTGAATTTTCTGTGGCCAGAGCTTTGGGAAGCACCCTTCTACTATGATGGCTGCAACTCCATCACTCCTGGTTTTTATCCCGTTTGGCCCACCTAAAAGAATTTGAAGAACTATGGTTTGTGCTACACAGCTATAAAGTAGACCTCTAACCTTCCTCATCACCTGCTTTCTGTGTCTGATACGTCTCTTGGAGAACTCATAGAAAAAGGTAACTACCTTTTTACTGTGATTACTATAATAGTTAATATTGTAAGCACTTCAGCCAAACCAGTAAATTGCTGTGCAAAATGATGAGGAACAGCTCTAGTAGTTCACAGTCTCAGTGGAAAAGACTGCCAAATTTTTAGGGAATGTGACCTAGTCCAAGGTTGAATTAATGAATCGCTAAACCAGTAAAGGGATTTCAGAGTTGCAGTTTGGAGGTGTGTTACAGCATAAGCAGGTGTATCCAGATAATCTTTAATCCAGCTAGCTGAGGTACAAGATCATCAGTCACTCTGGTTACATTATTACAGGTATGCATTCTCTCCAGTAATGCATTAAACAATGATGCTAATGTCTTTTGTATTTTGCATGTTACTTGTGCTTGCAGAAAGATAACAAAGACAGTTATCACCCAAAACCAGCCCGCAATGCAAATTGCTGAAACATGGAAATACGAGATTTTAGTGGATAATAGTGGTCCAACTGTGTGCGCAGGGAGACCAAAACAATAAAGCGTAGTTCCACAAGTCAGAGATGAATTGGAAGACAGTAAGTTTGTTCCAGTTTTCATGCAAGTTTCCCATAAAGTGTGAAGAAGTAGATGGAGACTTGACAAAGGGCTCCCCAAAGCCTGTGATCTGTAAGACTGTGGTGAGTGGTTCCCAGCTGCTCTGCCGAGCTACAAGGAGCAATAAAACACACAGTGTGTCTAACTGAAATGGAGAATACATGAGTGCAAAAGAGCACTTGTAAGGGGAGTGATAGCTCAAGGCCCAAGATGTTCAAGGACCCTTTGTTTAGGGTTTTATTTTCCTGTAAATCTCTCATGAGGAGCATAACCACTAAGGAACTTCCCTGCTGGATTCTGGAATGGGTGTCCCTGCTGTAAGGTACGGATCTGAGCATATCAAGGGGGCTGGAGAACGCTTACAATTCAGTAACGCTTCTTAGAGCTGCCTTTTAAAGATTAACCTCCCAGCACATCCACTGAAACATTAATGACCCTTTAAAGAGACAGTGCAGTCTCTCCGGATGTGTCACCACAGATGTCCTGAGGAAAAACATTTGCACCCAGGCAGGCAGCTTACTTCATTTTTCCATGAATGAAGCCTCTTTGCCATATCACTCTGCTTTATTTAATTTGTCCACTTTTCCAGGCAGGGAAAAGCTCAAAGGAACTTTGTTCTGAGTAACAGTGTCTAGAAGTTTTCCCACCAATAAAGTTTTTCAAGAAGTTTTATTTGTATTTACCCATTTTAAGCTGTGGGCTAGTGTCCTAAGTATCATAAGCTCAAGTCATTTCACATTGATTTATATAAGTACAGGACAGCAATTATTCTTTTTGTGTTAACCTCTCCCGTAATGTATTTTTAAAAAGTGGAAGAACAAACAAAAAAATGGAACTGCACAGAATGCATAACAACAGGTTTATGTCTACCTGGAGTGTTTGTTAGGCTTCAGCAGCAACTTAAACAAACCAAGTTCTTTGTTCAGTCCACAGCCTGTGACCAGCAGGGGATAGGGCTGGGGAGAAAGAGAATGGCACAGTTCTAAAAGTAAATATTGTGTTGCTGACGTCTCAAGTTTTTCTCAGCCACTGTAATGGAGGACTGCAGGGGAAATATCTTCATGGATATCAGCACAAACACTGCATCCTGTTAATATTAATAGTGAGAACCAAAGGGCAGAGACAAGCTGAAGAGCAGAAGAAACAAACTGTTAAATGCCACATCAGGTCATCTTGTAAAAATTAATATTCTTCAGCTTCTTTTATTTCCAGCCACCTGAAGTGACTGGCATCTTCTAATCTTACAGAAAATCTCACCTGAGTCCTGGTTAGCAGATGGGGAGGGATCAGATTAGTGTCTGTTTTCTCTTGGTCTCTTCATTGCCATCTTTTATAAAACTGGTTCCAAATGTGCTGGACCAAACTCTCAAAATACAGTTTGTATCCAACGCATGTAGCTTTGGCTGTTCAGCTACTGGTAAACACAGTCCTTCAACACCATCTTTGACAGTTAGCAATACGAAGCACATGTGCATATCATTGCACTGTGCACTCAGGAAATTCTGCTTCAGGCCAGCGCACATTACAGGGTTCGAAGAAGCAAAAGTTGCAGATACAGATAAATACATGGTGTTGATAGGGAGAATGAAATGTGTTCAAAAATTTAGGCTGTCACATTTGGGCATAGTATTAACCTGACTGGGTTTGCTCCTCATTCACAGATGTATGCGTGGGAGGGTCAGTCCCATAACGTGGTACACACCTGATATGCTCTTTATAGCCAGCAGATCTATTGGCCTCACTTCACCATGCAGCTCTGTTAAAAACCTTTGTCTAAGTATGTTTGGTTCCTTGGCCACTGGGCAAAACAGAGGTACAAATGGTTGGACAGGCCTGGCACCATCTTGCTGACAGAGTGCATTCCTACCCAGCCTGCCGAAGACACTCAGCTGGCACCAGTAGCTGATACGCTCCGTTGCAGGGTGACTGTTCAGGGCAGCCAGGTCAGGGAGTGAGGGTGCCAGCAGGAACACCATGAAGTTCAGCAGGACAGATGCCCAGCCGTGTCCTGGGAGAGCAGCGATCCCACCAGGGCCGTTGAGGCTGGGGAACAGCTCTTGGGAGACTGAGCCCATCAGGCAGCGAGCTGAGCAGGGTCCAGCAACAAGGACCAGCAGCATCCTGTGCAAGTAGGGCTATGGCCAGAGAGCCAGGGGAGGACAGAGATTATCCCCCTCTGCCCAGGACTGGTTATGCCATGTCTAACTGTATCTACTTTTGTGCCTCTGTGGTACAGGAAAGGCATCAACAAACTGGAGTGAGTTCAGCAGATGCCACCAAGAAGGTTGGTGGTTGGAGCGCTTACCCTGAGAGAAGAAGGCTGGGGCTAGTTCAGCCTCATGCAGAGATGGCTTCAGGGGCACCTCACATCAGCCACTGGTACCTACAGAGGTGATCTGCAGACAAAGCCAGACTCTTCACAGCAGTGTGTGGCAGGAAGGTGAGACAACAGGCATAAGTTAAAAGTAGAGAGGTTCAGAATGGATATAAGAAATTTTCTTCACTACTGGGACAGCCAAGCAGTAGAGCAGGTTGGCAGAGAGGCTGTGCTGTCTTCATCCTTGGAGGCTGTCAAGACCAGCCTGAAATCGTGAGCAGACAGATCTGACTCCCTGCTTGAGCAGGAGGTTGGGCTACAGACCTCCTAACGTCCCTTTCAGACTGAATTATCCTGAGACTCCGTATGGGAGTACTTGCTTTTGGAAGCTGAAAAGAAAGCAGTGACTTCTGTATGTATGGTGAAGGAGCTGTGAGGGAAAAACAGGATGTTTCTCCCCTCATGTTTGTGGTAGGAGTAAAGGTTTTAATACAGCAAAATGTTTCACTTCTGGGTGCTAAGAAGTGAGACAAAAAGATATTCAGACCTATTTCACCCAGAAAAAACAGCAGATGTTTTTGATTGTCATATTAATTATTGTGAAAACTCTGAAAAAATAGATTTCACCATTTTGACAGGTCTTTGGGGGCATATTTAAAGGCAAATTGCTTGGTAGATTTTGCTGACTCTTAAGAGGTTGAGAACCTGAGTGAATGTACGCCCAGTTTCCCCTCTCTAGCAACTGAGAAAGGAAGATATGTTTTCAGGGACCTAGCCTCTGCATGTGGTGTACAGCACTCCTGGAGAGCTCGTGATGGCTAGAGATGGCTGAGGTGGCCACAAACACTAATTAGTTGGAAGTAAGCATGCTCATTAGGGTGAAGGTTCTTATATCTCAGGGCTGGGCTCTTCTTAGAAAAGGTAAAAAATTGCTGTCAGACTTGCCTGAGAAAAACTTGCCTGGCAGCAGGGGAGATTGAGGGAAGTGGAGGTGACATTTTCAGGTGGGCTACATAGTTTTGGGTGCTAGGCACATGGGATAGTTGAGAAAGCGATGGAGGATCACAGGCTCAGTCAGGATCTAAATTACTTGACAAGCAATTTCCTGAAGCCAGCTGTTCACATCTAGAAAGGTTACAGCCTGTTGCAAGGGCATAAAAATGATATTCCCAAGCCTCTCTTTCCCCATTTATTAGTTTTCTGCATTGCAGACTATATCTTACATACCCTGCTGAAGAATCTTATCGGCACTACTGCACTAATGCTTCAGAAGAACTACACAGTGAACACAGATAATTACGCTTTTGTCAGCACTGGCACTTGTCAGGACCAACTGCATTCTCCAGAGATTCTTTCTTCTCCTTGCAAAACAAAAATTTATGTACTCCACGAGCATAAATAAACACATAAGAAAATGAAGCGGTAGAAAGCAATGCAGGTATGTTATTGCTCTATTCTCGCAGACTAAGGATTCACTTACTCTAGGAGTTTTGAATTACTAAACTAAGTTAGAAAGCCAGTGTTAGCAGCAAATGGGTCACATTGGCAGATCACTGCAGAATGGCTGTATGCTTATTCCTTGCAAGCTTTTCCTGGAAAATAAAATAAAAACACAAACAGAAACACCCCCCACCGCCACCCTCTGTAGATAAACACATTGTGTCACAGCTGCTGATTCGCATTACCACCTTTACAAGTTAGAAAGGAAATGATTATACTTACTTGCTTGTGGACAGTGCCTCCGCTGCTCCAAGCTTCTGGTGAGGTGGCTGCAGGCAAAGAGACCCAGCCCTTCCAGTCACTAACTTTTATAAAATTCTTGACAGGTGTGGTTTTTTTTCTTTTTTTTTTTTTCACTCCTTTTTTCTCCCTCCTCTCCAGGCTGGTTGGGGAATGTCACTGCACAGGATCATTGATTGGCTGCCAGACAACACACACACAACCAATTATTGGACCTATTCGCTCTCCCTACTTTTCCGCCCACTTCTCCTCCCCCGTATATATAACACAATTTATGATGCTGTGAAACTGAGACTTTTCCAATTTTTTTTCAAATTATTCCTCTTTCTAAAACATACTGCAAATATTTACAAGTTAAAGCATGGCAATTGGTTACAGGGATCTGGGATAATGCTTTCAGTTTAGGTTTAGATCTTCTGGAAGCTTATACTTAGGAAACTACACTGCTCAGGAAGGAAGAGTAAGAAACAAAATGCAGAACCTCTGGGGCAGATCCTTGACTGATCCTTACTATCATTCCTGTGGCTTTATAGGTATTAAACTGATTTTACTGAGTTGAAAATTTAGCACAGAAACATATTTTACTTCCTAATTAGTATACACATTGACTAAATGCAATCCTTTGGTAGCAGGGATAATGAAACAGCAAGTTCTGATTTCCTTTAATGTGTGTGATTCACATACTGTATGTGTGAGAAAGATGATTATAAGAAGAAATATGCCCACTTAGAGACGCACAAGTGCAAGTCAAATTCTCCATCAAAATCCCATTGAAACACCTTCTTCCCATGTTACAATGACATGCAGACTTTTCAGTTGCTTAGTGCAGTTTTTCTTTGAAAAATACGAAAGCTCTATATATGATACATCAGCATTCCATTTTATATCAAATCACACCACAGCTATTCACCAAATCCAAGTACATAGACCTCTTTTTTATTTTTTTCATGTTGTTTTCTTCATAGTGCAGGTCTGTATTCCCGGAGAGAAATACAATGTGAGGACTTTCAGGCAAACATCATACCCTCAGCAAGAGTACACTCTATGACCTTGGACATTAGTATGTCTTTACCCCGAAGACCCAGTGTTTGCCTGAAGAATGACGTAGTTTCTCCATTTGTTTGGCTCGAGTGGTGACACCTTTAGCCTTTACATGGACACGGTGAGATGACTGATTTCTCCTCTCACTGAGCAGCACTATCTTCGTTAGGTCTCTTCCTCCCTGAGCCTGTCCTAGAGCTGTGTGCCAAGGTCAGTGCCTGCAGGACATCTCAACAGCTAACACACTGCCACAGTTAGCCCTCCCTCACAGTCAGTAGAGAAGCCTCTCAGAAAGCCGAGGGACAGTCTAACTGCTTCTAACTGAGGGCCTTGTGCTTGTAATGTTTTGTTTTCTTTAACTTTCTCCTCCCTGATCCATCATCCCTTTTTGCTGAAGGATGCCGTGGCACATGACACCGATAGAAAGCTGTTGCTGCTTTCTAATGTTTGCTTTATATTCCATTTCTCCCACCTTAGCAGAAAGGGGAACCAATGGCATATTGAAGTTTTGCCAGCACAAACATAGAGGTGTCTTGTATGGGTTAAAAGTGTTTTTATTGAAATATTTAATCTAAGACCCTTTTGGGACAAATAAGGTGTTATAATGATAGTCTTCTTCAGGTCCCCATTGAAAATCCAAGTATGAATCCTACCATTCCTGATTTGGTTAGAAGCTGTCATAGGTAGGAAAGTGCTTGGAAGTGTTTCTTTCCCAGTTCTGTCTGTGATACGGATTGGGTGTCTTTTAGAGAAAAGCTGGAGGAGAGTCTTCATGAAAAATAATCTTTTCTGATATTTGGAAAACACTTTAGATAATCCCATGCAACTCACTTTGTATTCTTAATTCTTTCAGAAATATATATATATATATATATATATATATATATTTCCATATGGGAAGTGACTAGTTTATGGCTTTCCATTTCTTCTGAGTGAAAATCCAGCCCTTGTAGCACTTGGATTACAGGTCCTAGCAGAGATTCTGAGCTCTGAGGGGGAAAAGAAGTGAGAAAACATTATGGCTGACTTTCACTTATTTTAGGAATGGGAGCCTTTTCATGTGGAATGAGTGATCACTCTAGATAGCGTCCCTGTAAGTAAGATTCAGTACTATTAACATGCAGAACCACAATGCAGACTATGATCTGCAGAAATTAGTAGTGGAGCAACATTTAAAAGACACTTACTGGAAAAGAGTAGGTACTGTCATCTTCAGAGCTCTGTAATCATAGTTTAGGGATACCTGTACCACCAAAGACTAAGTTATAGTGGTATTGTATCTCCATAGATAGTAAGAGGAATAGGCTTACATGGTGAGGGGAATGCAGTGTACTTGCATTCAACCCAGAAACTAACCTTCCCCATAAAAGATATTGTTGCCTGCACTAACGCTTCTACAGCAAAATCGGTGTATTAGCCAAGATTTAAATGTGTTTCATTAAACTGTTGTTTGAAATCATAGCATTGCCTGCACCTCTTTCAGCTTTCTAGTCACCTAACTTGTTTTGGATTTCTATTGTTGTTTGTTTTTGTTTGTTTGCTCAAGCCTTATTCAGAGTAACATAACGCTGCCGTAGGGCTGTGGCTAGCAAGATGGCTGTCTGCTGGCATGAACACCCATGGTAGAGGTGCCTACATCTGCTTCGAAAGAGATTGAATTTGTGGCCATGGACAGCAAGACTTCAAAACATGCACCACAATACAGGAAGGCTGGGAGACCAGTGGTGGATGGGGACGGGGAGGAGAACTGAAGCCCTGGGGGGAAATGGCTTCAGAGGTATAAGGACAGAGGTTGGGAAGATTTGAGGGCTTCAGGAAAACAGGAGGCAGGAGGCAAAGACAAGCATGCAGATGAATGTTAAGCGGGTACAGATAACAACTTTGTGACAAGGTGGCTAGGTAATGGACTGAAACAGGTGCCCTTTTCTTGCATCCATTGTCAGTTGTGTTGCCACCCTCCATGGATGATATTAAAACACAAGTATTTAGCATTTCCTCTCTCACAAATGCAGTATAACGTAAGTGAATTTTATATTTGAATGGCTTGAAGGTTTTGCTAATGTCGATTTTTCAGTCCGACATTACCAATGCAAAAGCTTACTGAATTATTCAATACATTAAAGAAGTTCAAAGACCATCGAAATCCATATTTACAGGTGGCTTGGGTTATTATTTAGGTTTTAATTTGTGGTTTTGCTTTCTTGAGTTTGACTATGCCCAATATATCATCTGCAAGTACTGGATTTTTATAGCAGAAGATAATTTAATAGATGTCCTTGGAATATGCCTGTATTATCCGTGCTGTCAAAGGATCTCTCAATTCTGCATCAAGGTTTTGAGTGAAGAGTGTTGATAGATGAAGTACTTTAAAGTCATTGGAAAGCCTGCTTTAATGGAAAGCCTGGTTTAAAGACATCAGGTAAAAACAATAGAATTGCATAACAGTTCTTCAGGTTGCTAATTGTATTTTTATATGTGTTTCTACCAGCATCATTCTGATACTGATTTTGGCCTCATCGTAGCATGCTTTTTAAATGGAGAAAAAAGACAAATTGTAGTACCCCTGAGAAAGACACAGAAGAAAGAAATGGATTAAGCAATTCCAGAGGTTACATAATTGACAATCAAGTGAAAAATCAAAAACATAACAAAGTTAAAGCTTTCCTCTGCACTTCAATAAATGACTTAGTATTAATCTTATCAAAACTTGTGTGCAAGATCAGGCCTGTGAAAAGATTTGAAATGAGATGGAAAAAAACAACGGGTGGAAAAAAGTTGAAAGAATGTCTGAGCATAATATTCATCCACATGATAAGCACCTGCCTCTGTGTGCCCCAAGTGAGTGCTGCCTGCGTGATGGGGTTAAAGTCTAATCAGGACGGACTTGGGCTGAGTGGATTCTGCCTCCTCTTCACCTCTCTGCACTGTGCTGGATGTTTCCTGTTTTCTGTACTCTGCAGTCTTGCTTAACTGTCTCAAAGTCCAGCTTGTTCATCCCTATCTAATCAGAGGTATTGTTTATTAAGTGGTTTGTTTTCCTCATTCACCTCTCCTCCTAACCCCCAATGTAGAGAGCCTGGCCTTTAGCCCTGGTGAAAGAAATCACCCATATTTCTAGCTCTGCAGTATTCAGCCGTGTCTGCAGACACGTTGTGCATGGAGGGTGCTGGGCAGGACTGGCGCGAGCCCACATGTGCACTGAGAAGATTGCACAGGGAGGGTCTGCTCACTCTTCAGTCCTCTGGCTTAAAACCAGGCTGCAGCAAACATCATGACTCGCAGTGAAATACAGGAGAGCACGTATGGTGATTATTATCAAAACACAAATTTTGTAATGATTTCAGTGCTGCTGACAGCAAACGAGGATACAACTTCAAATCAAACTGTCAGCAGTGACATTTCTGGACTGTGCAAAATAGCTGTTGCAGGTCTTCTTCCACTTGTAGAGTACAGGACGTGAAGAAAAATGCAGTAATGACACTGGTCTCTGTGCCTTTCTGCTGACATTTTGTTTTTTAAAAAGAAAGTAGGTAAATAACTGGCTGCTAGAATGGGACACTTACCTGTTTATTAACAGTTTATCTAAGTGGCACATAGTCCCCAAAAAGCACACTTAAATGTGCTGTTTGATGATGTTGATAAAAAGTTTGCAAAATACCAAGTACAGCAGAAGTCTGAAGTGGACTTATTTGCTGAAAAGCCCATTATAATTGTGGTTTTTACTGTGCAGGAGGCACATTGCACACCATGACAGAAATTAGAAGAGAAAACGGGCACTGAAAAATGCATAGCCGGCCAGAGGCTCACTAACAATGCAAGAAAATACAACACTACTTTTCTTCACCAACATTTAAAAATCATGAGTAGGTACACAGCTGGGAATGTGGCACTCATAGCTTGCCATGCAGGACATAGCCTTGGAAATGGACCTTCCTGTCCCTTTGCCTGTAGGTGCACGAATAAACTGACTGATGGGGACAACTCAAAGCCTGAGCTGTCAGGTCAGGAGGCGGTTTGGAGAAATGGAGGAACACATGAAGCAAAGAAGTACAGGCAACAGAGTGCCTAATTCCATATGCAGTTTTGGCAGATGTATGTTACACTGAAAATTATTCAGAACCATATGCTGTACCCTAGCATCTGCTGAATTTGGATACAACATCTATAAAGCTGGTGTGGAAATACATGAAAAGAAACTCAACTCCTCAAGAAAAACTGCCAGTGCATTTGTAACTACAGTTGCTCCCACACAAAATTCCCTTTTTTATTTTGTGAAATATGTAGCCTTACTATACAAAATTATACCAGAAGTTAAATACCAGCACTTTGAGCTTGGTTTTATCTCAGGTCCTTAGATTTCATCTCAGGTTCCCCCAGTACTTGATTGGAGAAGGGCCTGAGTAACCTGGTGTAGTAAGACCTCTTTCGAGTGGGGAATGGAACCAGAAGCCTTTGGAGGTCCTTTTCAACCTGAATTATCCTAGGATTAAGTGACAAGTTATTATGTCCGTGCATATGCATGAAGTGGTCAGACGGAGAAGTATCTTTCTTCAGTCAAATATAGTAGGAAAAGAGATAGACCTGCCAGTCAGGAAGACTAACAGTGACATACAGAAAGCAGAGACAATGGAGTTTTAATAGAAACATTGTTTATTTTGTAGAAAGTTTGCTTGCAAATATCTTTAGAAAACTAAACTCCTAGATTTAAAACAAAAACACCCTGCGTCCAGACATACTGCTTTTGAAATATCCAGTCTGGCTATTCACAGCTCCTCAAAACTGAGAGGAAGTGTTTTTCCTTCTCTCTTCAAATGTAATGCCTTCTCACTAAGACATTGATACCTGTTATAGTTAGAAAATCTGCTTGGTCTTACAGTGTAAGAAAGACCTATCAATTTATGCTTTATGTTCTGCCCGGAATCATGCTTATGTTGGATATGCTTTGGAAACAGAGGTAGTTTTTTGTTTAATTGAATAATTTTGCATTTTGAGTCCTGAGATCTGTCCTGTCAAGCAAGAATCCTCTTGTGCAAACAATAGCTGCTGCACTGAAAAATAGTCTCAGAACTACTGGGAATGAATCAACACCCGGAAAAACCTGTATTGTTTATTTCAGAAATTGTCAGCCTGATTTTTTTGAATGTAAAAATAATCTCAAGGCTGTGTTTCAAGGAGTTTATGCTAGCCTTGAACCCTTGAACTTACATAGCCTGAGATATGGCAGCTCAGCTCCACTCTCTTAATGCAAAAGAGAAGTAAAAGATTTGTGTGTTTGAAACTGCATTTGTAGCCAAAATGGTATTTGTAGCCCAAACCATGGAACAAAACCACATTAATAACTAACCACCCATTTTTGTTCCAAGGGCAAAGTATAATTCTCCGGCTTGTCATTTTTTATAAAACTTGTAGTAAAGAAAACATTAACAAAAAATTATATATACACTTTTCAGAGTTCAGGAGCAGCAGAGAGCATGCTTGTCCGAGCTGTCACAGTGTCATGGTGGGTGCTAAGTACCTAAATGACTCAGAAGCTCCCAGATGGCTCAGTGAGAAGACCCACCTCTGTTTTAAAGGTGAATTGAGCACTTAAGGTAATAACTCCAGAAGGACCGGAAACCTCTGTTAGCCTGTTCCTTCAGAAGGGGTCTCTTTCCTGACAGGTTTATCAGGAACTCCGTCACTGGCAAGGCAAAGCTGTAGCCCCTCTAAATGTTGTTTGCAAATGATTCTCCTAGCCAACTTCCCATGGCTCTTTTGCCCTGAAAATTGTTTCCTAATTTAGAATGGATGCCTCAAGTTCATGTTCTCAATTTTCAGATATGAGGTTCAGTGAAATTATTGACTTCTGGAGCACAGATTATGTACTACTGGGAAAAAAATTAAATTTAATTAAATTAAAAAAAAAAGGAAAATAACGTGAAGACAAACAGATTAATCATTTCCCACATCAAAACATTTATTAACACCATATAGTCAGTTGGTTTCTTTTCTAACATTCCTTTCTTCCTTTTCCTTCCCTCCTTTTTCCTTTTCCTATCCCACTTACTGTACCTTACTGTGAGATTTTCACTGTGATAACAAGTGGGCCCTCACAAAAGAACAGGGCATTGTTCTGGATTTGTACAGTACAAAGATAAAAAAAGAGTGAAGACAAAGCACAGCACACTGAAACATTCACAGCTGAAGGAGCATAAGCAAACAACTTGTATTTGCAGGTGCAGGCACTTAGTGGAATAAATAGACAGTGACACTCAATTCCTGCCATCAAATCCTGCCATGTTATAGAGAAGCCTGAGAACAGGTTTGCACCCCTGCCGCTGGTGGTTCTGTGTGACCGCTTTGATATCTTTGGGGTTTTCAGTGCATAAAGATTAATGGCTTAGTTCTGCCTGTGCAATTTTTCCTTCGTCTTCTGACAGAAGAAATGTTTTGCCGTTGGAATGACATGAAATCCACAAGCAACCCTTACTCCCGTCTGATTTCCAAAGATGTCATCAAAGTGTCCCAGCTGATCTACTGAGACAGCAAAGTTCACGTGCCTGAGCATGCACTGCTCAGGGCGGTGAGGACGTTCCTCACTGGCTAGCTTGCATTATGCACGTGTTTTGTGTGTTCAGCACCCATCGTGGACTGACGGCTGGAGGTCTGAAAATATTTTCTTTAGTTTCATCTCTCAGGAGCTGTATGCCTTTCCAACCTGCAACGAGACTTGTTAAAAGCTAAAGGTTTAACACCCAGGAGAGACTGGGGGAAGTAAAATTCAAAGTAGAGCTCTTCCTTCACCAAAAACAAAGAAAAAAACAACACTCAACACAAACAATCCCATCAAAACTCTGTGAAAATATTGTACTTGGTTCATTCTGAAGCTAGGAAAATGGTTTCAAATGTAGTTCAACCAAACTCCACCAGTAAGTGAATTTGATTCAAAGCTCACTGAAGTCTGGGTGTGTTATTTTCAGACAGAAACATTTAAGTGACAGTTTTGAGCTTATATGAGATTTCTGCCATCCCCACAGTTTTATATTTAACTGTGCTCGCAGCTGGGGTACAAAATACCCATTCCAAATGCCCAACAACCACAGTAAGTTAGTGGGTTGGTGTAAGAGTGGCAACCTGATCTATTGTGGTACTGTTGCTTGGTTTTAGGAGCAGATAGCTTTGCTGCTTATGGACATTTTGTTTGTTGCCAGGAACAGTGAACAAACCATTTAAGCAGAGCTGGGAACTGTAGCTCCAAAATGAAATAAAGGATCCTGCACCATGGCAGCTGATGTAATCTCCCCTTTGACTTTGTGCTGATAGGAAGTCAAGGTAAATTCATGTTGAATGTCTAAGTCCAATCAGCAACTGATAAGGCCTCTTTTAATGACCTGGATCCACTACAGCTAGCGGTGATACCAAGCAACATGTTAGTCACCCTGTATTATTTATAACATCTGGAAATGTATCCATGAGAGTGTGCATTTGTGACTAATGGCTGTCATTACGTTTTCCTATTCCTACCCTCAGAGTTGACCTTTAACAAAGAAGCAGAGACTTAAGCTTTTAGGAGCCTCTGTTCCAAGAAAAAGGAGTGGGAATGGTAGCAGTACGGACAGGATCTGTACGGTGAGACAGTAAGAAATAGAGGCTTAGTGAAATTTGTGGAATCTACGTGAAATTTCAGGGAAAGTTCTCATTATAACCACGGTACCTCTGAAAGATCTGCTCAAAAACACAGCTTTGAAGCAGAAAGGTCACACATCAGACCTTAGTGAGGATGGACAAATAAAGGCTCTTCCTCCTCACTAGGTTGAATTTGAAACATTCACTTTGTCCAGCATTGTTGTTGCCCTAAGTTGAAGATTTCTGTCACCAGTGGAGAGTATGCTGTATAGCTGTTTATATTGTTGTGAGAGCTTTTTGCTAAGAATGGCGGAGAGCAGATAATCCACACCTTCAGCTGAAAGCCTCTACTTCCCTCCCCACGGTGTACGGTGATTAGTTCAAAGTATGTATTAAACAAGGTCCCCGTGTACATGATTTTTTTTTAACTTTTTTTTTTTTTTTGTGCAATAAGGGTGTTCTTTGGCCACTTGGAGACACTTGATGTTTGTCGTGAGTGGCACAGCATCTGAGCTTGCACGGCATCTCTCAGCCCAGAGGCAAGGCTCTCAGGGCTTTGAGTCACGAAAGGCGTGAACCCATCACAGCAGTTTGGGGTTGTCATTTAGACGAAGGCTGGAATACATTCCCACGTGCCGGACCAGATTGGGTTCCACCACGTAGGCATTCTCCCCCTTAGCGTGCAGCAGCGAGTAGAGGGCGATGTCCTTCGCAAAACCCTGTCGGCAGTGCAGCCCCTTCAGGTAACCTAAGGCACGTTGGGCAGAAGGAGCAGAGAAGAGCATGGCAGGCGTGCAGCACTCAGTGACCGGCACGACGTTATACAGCATGGGGGCCAGCCGACGCAGCTCCAGCAAGTAGTGCCGTCCCACCAGCTCTGACAAAGCCATGCTGTACAAAGCAAAGAACAAGATGATGGGCCAGCTCAGGCCTGGGCGACCAGTTGCCCAGGAGTACCCACAGTTCAGCACAGGCCCCAGAAACATGCCCAGGCCCAGCCACTCGAGGATTCGCATGGGCTCGGGGTTGACATAGTGCTGAAGCCTCTCAGGATGGTAAAGCTTGAAGTAGAGTGCATCTCTGAGGTACGGTTTGGAGAATCGGGCCAACAAGAGGTGCTGCAAGACAGGGAATATCTCGTCTTCTGGCACAGCGTCATCTTCCACTACCAGGACATATTCTGGGTTATATGCCAAGAGTGACTGCTCAAGGCAGAAAACATAGTCCTGCTTCTCCTTCTCAAACTGGTTCAATCCAGGGTCAGGGTCCTCCCCAGTTTTGTCACGACTGACCATTGGAAAGAAGCTGCTCAGCAGCCTGACATCCTGGTGGCGGCTGGGGTCTGACTCCACGTTACAGAGGAGGACACGGTGGCTCTGGCAGCGTGCACCACATTGCTGGAGGAGGTGGTGGAAGCGAGAGGCCACCTGCAAGACGTAGTGGAAATCATTCCTCCTCTGCACAGTGATAATGGTGACCAGCAACAAGGGCCGGAAGGTCTCGCTGCCAGAGGTCTTGGAGATGTTTGGTATCTGCAGCTTCTCAAAGTAATGGAGGGCAGCCTGGCCCTCCTGCTGGTTCTGCTTCAGGAACTCCTGGCTCATGGGATTCAGGTGCCAGCGCCGCAAATAAAAATAGGAGTGGAGGAGCCGGTGGCAAATCAAAGGAGCCAGCACACCGAATGTCACTACAGTCAGTGTGAGGAGGTGGACAAAAGGACTGGACCAACGGCACCACCTCCCATAGAGCTGCCAGGCGTGGTGTAACATCGCTGCTGCAGAAGGGGGGCACTCCTGCTCTACTCATGCCCTCTCTCCTTCACTTCACTGCCTCTTCTCTGGATTGCAAGACATCACTGCAGCAGTGGCTGCCAAAGTTTTTCTTCCTAGAGAGGAAGAAAAAAGGTGGTTAGTGAAATAGGAACAGTCAGAGTGGGAAGACCACGATTCAAGAAAATGGAAAGCTGAGGCTAGTCACTGAGTAGGTCAAAAGAAAAGGCTGCTGAGGAGTCCTTTGCGGTGGGGGCATCACAGAATTGTTGCAGGAGGCCAAGGAAAGATGAGCCAAACTTGGTTACCTGCAAAGTGCCCCACGGCCTTTTCAGCACATAGGAGCTCCGACCTGAGTTAGCCGAGATAGGACTTTGCTGTTTGTTACTGTGCTTGAAATGTATAACAAACAGGCAACAGGGGTGCAGGAGGTTTGGACAAAGAAATCCTTTTCTGTTAAAGACAGAGAACTTCATGTTAAAAGCAGAGATACCGTTCTTTGGTCGCAGTGACACAGTAAAATTTGGGTTGTAGCCAAGAACCAAAGCCAGATCTCTGGTATCTCCGCCTAGCACATATTTGAAAGACAAACTTTTACCTCTGTGGAGTGACACATGCTTCCCTTCTGTTGCTCACACACTTCCAAAAGCGTGCATGTGTTTATACTTTACTCCACAGAGTGTGAAGTTAGATAACAAACATACCAATTTACTTCACTACAGGCATGTGTACACTAGGTGTAATGTGTCTCAAATGTCTCCTCCTCCCTAGACACTGCGAAATACATGGTAGCAGCAGGATTAACAACTTGCAATTGAGCCAGTTACTCATATTTATAACTTAAAAGCTTATGCCTTTCATTTGAATCTGCAGCATTTATATATGTTTATATGCACATATGCGCACACACACTTCAACCAAGCACCCACCTTCACAGAAATGAGATTTTGCCATTTCGGCTTTTCTGTTCTTCTCTGGGCTGCTATGGACAACTAACTGCCAGGCTTACAAAAAACTGTGGCATTTAGGCTATTCATATAAATTATCCTGTGCCAGTAATTTCCCTTTTTAGTCTGCCGTTTGCCTTTCCTTTTTACTTTCCACTCCCTCCCCTTATGAAATGAGTTATTCATGCCCCCCAGTTGACTGACTCCGTCCCCCATTTAGTGGAGAGTTTCTCCCATTTTTAACCTTCTGCCTTCACAAAGTTCTAACCATTAAATGGTGCTCCCAGACCAAAATTTTACCCATTTTCCTTCTATCCTGTTTTCTGAAGCATCCTGAGGAATGATGTGTGGATGGAAAGAAATCAGTGCCATGACATTTCTACTCTATCTCAGAAGAAAGGGCCACCACACAGAATCATAGAATCATAGAATATCCCAAGTTGGAAGGGACCCATAAGGACCATCGAGTCCAACTCTTGGCACCACACAGGTCTATCCAAAAATTCAGACCATGTGACTAAGTGCACAGTCCAAACGCTTCTTAAAGAAGGAATGACTCAGAACAGTAAACGGTGTTTGAATCTGGGACTACTTCAGAACTGCTTTCATTACTGGAGTCACAGATTTGGCATATTTACTATTAAGAGAACTACTTCCTATTGCTGTGTGGCAATCTGGTGATCTTATATCAAAGGCCTTTTACTAAGATAAATGGATAATATAAGAGATTTACTCCAAATCTTTGTCAGAGACCAGGTCCTTCATACTGTGACACTTCAAATAGTCCATGGATAGATTGTGACATCAGTGTTGTGCTATCTCATGAGTCATGAAAACACAAGATTTCAAAGATTAATGTAAGTAAAGATAACAAATAACGAATCTGCACATCGATGCACGGGAAACTACAGTTGTGTTCCCATAGGTGTTTTTTTTTTTGCTTCCTGATTACACAATCTTGTTTCATACACAGTGTATTGTATTGCACCAGTGGACCTTGTAAAGGCCTTAAAGGTGATGGTTGCATTTCAGCCACCAGATCCAAGCCATCGTGATCCACAGTATGCAAACCTGAAATCCATCAGATGTAAAGATCTCACATTTAAATTCACTAATTCATCCAAAACCCAGGGCTGTTCCTGTTCTCTTTTTCTGCTAACCAATAGCAAATGCTAAAGGAACACACAACTACAAGTCCCAACTCACACTGGCATACTTTTAAGCCTCCTCGTGATGTAAGCAGTACTGTTGGCACTGTGACTAAGTCAGGCTCCAAATGTGAAAGTGATGACCACAATGGGAAAATACAAAGGAGATGCAGAAGAGCTAAAAGATAGTTTAGTTCCCAGGTGGTAAAGAAACTGACTTTTCATCTGCCAGCTCTGCCAGTGATCTGCGCTACGGGAGCTGTGAGCCTGTGGTGAGCTCTGTAGGTTCTGGGATATACATTTGTGCATTAATAACCCTCACCCAAGCAGGAATCCTCATTTTTTCATATTTTTTTTTCTCACACAGAAAAGAGGATCTTGCATCCTCCCTGCAGCACTGGGAGCAGCTGCCTGGCAGCTGGCTGAGCTCCACAGGCTTCAGCCTCTCCTATGAACCACAGAGCGACTCGCCTGGGGTCCTGCTCCTCCACAGCTGCTCCAGGTGCAGGATCAGTGGCAGCACAGGATGGTGCTGGCCAGGTGCCGGGGGGGGCTCCCCAAGTCTGCTGCTCCAGCTGGTCCTACCCCAGCCCTGGGACTCCACCTGCCCAGCTCCGGGCTCCTGACACAAGGAGGAGCAGGCGGGCACCTTGCTGGGTTGTCCCTATTCACTGGCCTTCCCGAATGAACCTGGCTTTGCTTTGCCTCCACAGTAACAAAATTCACAATCTTGCTAAGGGACTTGCACTGGTTTTGCAACTCGAGGAAGGCACAACCATCTAACAGGCACTTGTGCCTCTCCTCCAGACTTCCTCTGCCGCCTATGCTGTTAGCATGCACATTGGCTGCCATGCCAAATGGCAGCTTACCTCCAGAGGAAAAGGGTGCTTTCACTGGGTAGCAGAATGGCCAAGGAGCCTAACGATGGTCAAGACCATACTAAGACAGGCCGAATACTCTAGTTCATGCAAAAAAAAAATGTGGTGAAAGATTTAGAAAAGAAGGCGGATGCTGCATTGGCCTCCTCTCCACTTCTTGGCTGTAACACTGGGAACCAGGAGCTCCAGATCGAGACAACAAACTCTTGCTTTCACAGAGATAACATTTGATCTTACATGCAGGACTTGAGACTGGAGTTTCTCATCAGGCTGTTTTCTAACCACTAGGATGGTTCCGAGTTTACTGAAGATGTTCTTTTTTCAGAAGCTGTCAGTACTGTCACTTCCTTTCTTTTCACCATTTTACAGGGTTCGTTCTTTTTCAAGTGGCATTTCAGACAGCAAAATGAAGTGTGAGATGAAAAGAAAGAGATCGGAATGGGGTTTTACAGTGTTTTAAAAACAAACTGCATGACTCACAAATAGTTACTTCACAGCCATGTGAATGCTTGCAGGGGAAGACATTTTTATACCTGGTCTGTGTAGAACTGAGCCATCACTTAAACATACAGCTGTGGTGATACAAAGCTTTGTTTTTTTTTTTTTTTTTCTTTATTTAGATCCTGATGATGCAGATTCCTTCCAAGAACACCTGATTCACATCCAAAATCTACATCCCCATCTTCATTAGCCTCCTAATTACTTGGCTGAATTGTACTGTTCAGGAAAATGTTACCTCTGCATACACCAAGGAAGAGTAGAAAAACACCCAATTTCCTCTTTGGGATGCAGAATACTGTTACCTGTTCTGGTGCTTTAAAAGAGAAAGCTGATTTTCTGCCTACTCCAGACTCCTCTTCGAGGTGTCCTAATGGCAGGTATTCCTGGAACAAAGCCTCCCACGGGTCTCAAAGCTGAGAAATTCTAGGAGGCTCCTGGATTGCTGAGGCAAGAGAGGGCATCTCCGTCCTCTGCTGCCTCCTCTGTGAGATAAGGCCATAATTACTCCCTCATGATTACGTCTTAAATGATCCTTTGCCTAACTGAAGTTCTGATCATTATCAATGGAAAAAAACAGGACTTTTCTAACATAAGGAACAGCTGTAAGAAATCACGTTGTCAGATGCCACAGCGTCCTTGCTGTATGAAACAGGGACAGTAACGTGTTTGTGGTTCAAGTCCCCACCTTGGCCACTGTGGTAGTAGCAGCAGCGTCCATACAAAGCTGTAGCTTTGGTTTCTGTGTTCTTCCCACGGAGGCATCCCCAGTTGAAACCTTTGAGCAAAAAAACGCCTCCCCAGCCTCACTGCACCCTCAGGACCAAGTCTCTCTACCGACTGATTTCCTCTGGCAGAGAGACAAGAGCTTTGTCTTGAGGATGGCATTGTTAGTGCACCAGCAAACAGTCCCGCTTGAATCTGAGGGAAGCTGATTGAAGCTCCACGAAGTCATAAAGAGCCACAGAAATTTCCTTCTGCTTCATACACTCATGCTGTCAGCTCACAATGCTGTATGGATACTTGTATCTTCTGAAAAGTGAGGTCCCCACCACCAGCTGATCAGTATCACTGGACCAGATGGCCTGCTTTTTTCATCTGCAATTCATCGTGCAACAGTTCTTTCCCTGTTTTCTGACAGTTTTCAGTAAGTCAGTTGCCAGATAATGTTTCTGCAATGTGTTCAGACTTGCATTGAAAACAGCAGTGTCAAAAGTAGAAGCCAAGTGTTTGCAGATCTGACCATTGTATTTAAATACAAAACTGGGAGCTGGGCTCCCTGGAAAATACAAAGCAACTTGGCCAGAGCTGTGCTACTGAAAACATTCAGCAGAATGCTAATGGAAGGAGCTCAGCAGTTGTTCTTAGTATTTATTAGCAGGTACCACATATATCTCTTATGTCTTCTATCAAGCACTGCTTAAGGCAGTTGCCTTTATGTTGTTTGCAGACGAACGCAGAGCATGCTAGTGCCAACAGTTGGCCAGAATGGCTAATAGCCAGTAACAAACAAATTTATAATGAAGCAGCCATTTGCTATGGAAGTCATTAAAGGTTCTGCTTGCCTTTCTTTCTTTAACACAATGGATGTCAAATAAGCCAGGCTGTTTCATTAAGCTTTCATCTAAAATGCTCCTTGCTATGGCAAAGAGCATGCTTACTGGTGATACATGTGACTTCTCTGTTCTCTCTGAAAACTTATTATTTTTTTTTTGTCTATGTACTAAAGGCATAACACTGTTTTGGTCTAACATATTAGTGGTAGCTGGAAGAGTAAGAGGGGTGGTTAGGAAGATGGAAAGGGTTTGGATGTGGTCCTCTGCAGGAGTTACATGGCATGAGAGATAGAAATCAAGGACACAGCAGTCTGTTCTGATCTGCCATTCCCCACAGCCTGCCAAGGAACAGTAAAACTTCTTTGGTCCAGAAAGCTGGAATTTAAGCATTATTTTATATATATATATATATATATACACTGATCTACAGGCAGTGGTTTGTAACTCTATCCTGTTGGTAAACCTCAGAAACTCTGGAATTCCATCTTGAAGGTATATTTGCTGATAGGCTGGCTGGCTCTTGTCTACTAATTGTAGTTCACTTCACAAGTTGTTCAGAAATCCCTGGATATAGGGGGACTTCAGTTTGGAAGCTACTGAACTACAAGACAAGGTACGTGGGTGTGGCAGCTGGAAAACACTTTCTCCATATTCCTTGAATTAAGATAGTAAAACTGTGGAACATCAGTGAACCAGGCTATGAACTGAATGTATTTTAATTAATTATTTCCCCAGCTTTTCTCTTCCTTCTTAGTTACGTTACTTTTCCTTTGCCACACAAAGCTGAAGAGTGCCCATTTTCAACACCTGTCGACTTTCAGCTGGCCACCTCGGTGCTGTGCAAAGTCATGGGAAAGCAATGTATTCCCCTGTTGCTATTGAGCAGCAACATCAGTCAGTATTAAGAGCAAGTGGGAGTAAAAAGCAGTCTGGAGAAGCGAGTTCTGCAAAATAATAGCTTCACATAGAGGTTTGAGGCAACGGGTTTTGTGAGGAACTGTGTTTTAGAAGATGGCACCAAACGTTTATGTGGCTTTAAAATTAATTATGCAATCTGTATCCATCTAAATTTACATTTTTTTCAGTGACAGAGGTAAAACAAAATGAAACAAAACAAAAACAAACAAACCCCCCAACATTGTTACAGAATTTGATAGTCTGCATAAAAACTGTTGCATTTTGTCACAGAGATCTGCCTGGCGCCCTCCAAAATCTGAGACATGGCTTTTGGTTTCAGCCCACTCGTGCTTTATCATAAAATTTACATCCCTATTTGTTAAAAAAGAAATGGTATTAAACAAAGGTGCTGCTATTAATGGCACCAGCTATTACCTTTTGCTATCAGTTCTTGGAATCTCAAAGCTAAATATTATTTGAGTCACCAGAGGTGCTACAGGTATTTTTTATTTTAACTCTCTGTATGTCACAGTCTTTTATTAAAATGAGACCATGGCCTCTGCATGCAAGATACTGAACATAAATACAACAAGAGGTGATTTCTACCATAGTGGATCCTCAGCCTACACATATAAAAGGCAAGAGAGAATCTGTTTTTCCCAGAAATGTAAGAGATCAGTCTGGTTTTGTTGTCACGCACAAATGGTATTTTATATTTTAATCACATTGGTAACCCACACAGGTAAGTTATCTAAGGTAACTATTGAAAAAGCAGCTACTAAATATGGCATTCTGAAGTAAAAGCAACTCCATGCAAATGAAAACAACCTGAACAGATCAGCAAGGAGAATTCTCATTCCTGGAGAAGTCTGTCCAGCAGGAGCTATTACAGAAGGGACAGGAATGAGATATCCCACTGCAGCCATTGCGGAATAGCTCATCCCCCACAGCTTTTCTGTGCAATTTCTACGTGCAGTTGCACCCCTGGGGCTTGCTAGGAAACCAGCCACATTTCACAGTGCCTGGAAGAGCAACATGCCAGTTAGATGGATAGACAGATCCCCAAGTACCTGGGATTTGGACAGGGCTGGGGGTGTGGGTGTATGGACACAGACAGGGAAAAGAAAAGCAAATGCATGTGGTGGTGGCTGTACCACTCAGAGAACGTTGCAGCTTTACTGTTCTTCATTTATGACTGCAAAGAATAAAAACCCGGTAATAAGGAAATGTGACACTACTTCTGCGAGCAAAGGCCTTTGCTGATAAGGCTGTATGTTTCCTGTTGGGACACACCTGTGTAACAATGAAAATGCAAAACTGTACCAGGTGACTACCATGACATTTTGATTCTGACCGGTGTTTGAAAGCAAAACTGTTTAGTCATTCTGATAAACATCACTTCTCTTTTTAGGGAGACACCATCTACTAATGTTAAAAATACTACAGCCTTTTCCTCTGTATTCACTTGACACCAAGGTATTCAGCATTTTCCTCCTCCTCTCCCCATGTATAAAACAGGCTGCTTTTCCTGAAAGGCCTGTTAAGTGTGATGTCCCGGTTCTGGAAAGTGCTGTGTCTGATCCCCACAGGAAGAAAATGGGCTAAATACAGAAGCTGGAAAATATTCTGTTATATAATTAGTACTGCCCTTGTTGGGCTGACCAGAAAGCAGCACATTTCACACGGGCAGGAGGGTAGTTGTTTTTTGTGCTTGCTGAACCTGGTGTGTCTTTATGGCAGCCATTGGGTGTACACGAAGTTGTTTTCTCAGCAGCTGCATGAGAGCAAGCAAGCCTGTGAACCTGCAGTTCAAACTGGTGTGACTTCACATTTTGCTGCACCGTCAGCTCGGCTGCACATTTCTTCCAAAACCTATGCTTTTAGGTGCCAGTGGCTTCAGCCCTTAGTCTTCCTAGCTGCCCCCCTTTCCTTTAGGGAGAGCTGCCAGGTAGCAGCACAAGGTGACCCGCAAAGCACTGGGATTACAGCAGTTACCTTACTGGGATGGTCACAGCAGAGGGGGCGTTGGATAAGCAGAGCAGAGCCCCCCCCAGCTCCCTGCCCTCAGCACCAAAACGCACCGACGGCATCCCACCGCACCCCGTCCCGACGCCCCCCTCGCCCTGATTTTTGCCCCAAAATAAACTTATGCCGAGGGCTCCTTTAGCTGACACCCACCACAGGAAGGAAGCTGGCTATTTTTTTTTCTTGTTGTTTCCGTAACACGGTGCCGGTTTTTTGGTGCCCTCCCACTCTTTCCCTGGGGGGAAGGACACTTTTCTGGGGGTCTCCGGGCACCCCAAGCCCTCCCCGCCGGCCACGCATCCCCCTGTGCGCTGACCCAGGGATGCGCGGCACTTGCGCGGAGTGACACCTCCGCGACACCCCCGGCCCACCTTCCACCTGGACACCCCCCCCCCGCCTCCAGCAGCAAAAGGCATCGTGACGAGGACCGACCAATTAATTAATTCATTAATTACCCTGCCCCCGCCCGGGGCAGCCGTCCGGCCCCGCTCTCCGCCGCTCCGCTTGTTGCTCACTTCGCTCCCGCAATTTCTTTTTCCTTCTTTTTTTTTTTTTTATTTATTTATTCCTTCCTCCCTCTTCTCCTCCCTCTCGGGCAAGTGAGGGTGGGATTAAAGGCATCTGAGCCCAAACATGTGACTGCGCCGGCACAGAGATGCTCGGAAAGAGGGGAAGGACGAGAGAGGGATGAACCGAAGCGGCGCAGCAACGCGTGTGAACGGAAAGCCGAAGTGCCCGGGGGGAGCTGCCCCGCAGGGGGGGTCCCCTCCTCCTGCTGCTCTCGCAAGAAGCGAGGAAAGAAATGTTACCCTGGCCGCTGCCGGAGCTGCGTCGTCCTCTACGGCTGCCCAAAACCTGCCCGGAGCCCTGCCCCGGAGAGCCGGGTGGGGAGCTCGGACCCCGAGACCCCGCCTCTGCGGCACGGCCGCCGCCCGTGCGGCGCAGCCCGGGTCCTTTTCTCGTTTCCTCCTCGTTCTTCGAGCCCCCGGCCCCTCGCCCAGGCTTTTGGCCGAGTCAGGCTGCCTGGCTTCGAGGGAGAGGGGAGAAAAAAGGAGAAAAAAAGAAAATGGATAGGAGAGGAGGCAGCATGGCATCGCTTCCCGCTTCTCCCCGCGGTCCCGTTGTGCGCAGCCTTCACGTTGTGCCCGTCATGCTGGAAATAGCTGCAGACACCTCAAACGTGCCACTGAGGAAGTTTTCTGTCCTTCACTGTAATATTGGCTCCCTAGTTAAGCACAGCTTGCATTTTGCTGGAGCTCAGTCCTCTGGTTGGATGCTTCTAGCGCAATGTACTTTTTTGTTATTTAATTAATCAGCTTATTTCGTTCCCCCTAATAAGCAGTTTGGTTAGGGGTGCCTATGGGCCTCGCTTCATATGGCTGGCAAAAGCTGAAAGGCTTTTTATTGTGGAGACCATGTGGGTGAAGGGGCAAAAAGCCAAAGGTACAGTAATGCTCGTACTACGAGCATCGTAGCATCAGGCTTTGGTTGCTGTAGTGACTTGCTCTGCCAGTGAAATGTGAGGCACTTGCCCAGATGCATGTTAATACATGAAATAGCAAGGAAGGACAATAGAAGACATTTTTCAGATTATTTGTTTTCCCAAATCCTTCTTTTATCTCCACCTCTTTCTTTGCCTGCCACTCTTTAATGACAGTGATTCATACTTCACCTTCCACTTAGATGTCATCAGGCCTCAAGTGTTGGTGCACTGGAAACATGACAGATCCTAGCACAGAACAGAGGCAAAAGGGCACGCGAGAGTAGGAGGGTGAGAAAGAGAGTTATACATCCCTTGGAAGACCATTAATGTGCTCTTAGCAGGATGAGAACTGCAGAATTTGTGAGAAACAAAAAAATATTTATTCCTTCCTGTGACAGCATGTGTGTGGGAGAGCTACTGAGTGACATCAGCAGAAACACATGTCACATTGCACCCAGTATTACATTTCAGATGGGGTTTCAGCTAGCAGAACAATTTGGCAGTAGCAAATTAACAGGAACGGGCCACAAGGCCTTTTCTTCAGGGATAAATGTTTAGGTAATTGTATTTGTGTGTGGAGCCTTTCTTTACAGTCTTCTCTGCTGCTAGCTTGCTCAGTTGCCTGCTTTTTGGGGAATAAAAACATCCACCCTTAAAGGCTTATTCCTGTAAAACAGCTCCTGTTAGATCTGAAAGACTGAAGGAGAAAAGTCACCAGTAATTTTGGGGCAGTACCATGTTCTAATGAAGTCTGTCATGTCTGACTGCGCATCCTTATCATAGTGTTGTCTGTCCCCTGATGCCTGCTAGCATAAGGGAGCCTGGTCTGGCTGAAAAATAAACCTTTTGTTCTGGTGGATTATTTCTTACCTGTATCTTTTTCTCGTCAGCCCACCCTGCCAAATGACTATGTCAGCACAACATGGAGGGGTCTGGAGAGCAGAAATGAACCTCTGGGGACGTGAACACTCCCACAGTAACCTAAATGCAACCTGAAATGCGCACAAGTAGTTACGTCTGAAACTACTCATCTTCTGCAACAACAGGACAATCCTTCAAGTTTTAATTGGCAAAAAGGCCTACGGTGAGAATTGTCTCAGCAGGGAAGCCATGCAGATACAAGTATTTTCTGTTGCCAAAGGAGTCTTCTCTGTGCCATCCAGCTGGCTAGTGTAACGGCTCTCACAGCACCAAGCATTTGCGCAAGGGAATTGAATTAATATTTTATTTGGTTTGCTTGAGATCAGGTACAGCTCTTGCTTTTTATAGAATGTGCAGAAAAAGAGCAGAAATTCGTGGCCTTGGGGGTAGCTGAATTGAGAACCCTGGTTTATGATGGATGTGTCATTTGTGCCCTGTGCATCACTTTCAGAAATGCCCTTAGCTCCTGTCTCATGTTCCTTGTCCCCCCTGAGCTTGCATTCTTTAGCTTTCCTCCCACACAGCAAGCCCTGCTTGTTCATGTTTCTGCCATAGGCAACAGTGCATGTGTGCGTGTATGCACACTTAGCTCCAGTTGATTTTGAGCTTCATGTGCTGATTATCCGTACAGGCACCTCTTCAGGGTATGCTGAAGGCTTTTGTTCAGCAGGACAGAGATGTGGGTCTCTGCTCTGCACAGGACTACGTGAGGTATAAAGTAGCAAACTTACATGTGAAACTTACCTCCTTCAGCCAGCTGCAATGACATTTGACAAATGTATTCAAAATGTATTATGGTCAGGGAGATAGCTGTGAAAAGACAAGAAAAAGAGAGATGGACCAGATGGACAGAGAGAGAGGAAGGAAGGGAAGCAGGGAGAAAAGGAGGGAGGAAAGGAAGGAAGAGAGAGAGAGAGAGAGAGAGAGAGAGAAAGAGAGAGAGAGATATTGTAAGCTAATGTCCTCAGGAAAAATCCAAAGAAGGAATGAATGGTATGTTTAGCACTACACGTTGTACCAGTATGTGTATAACCTGGTCAGTTGTAAAGGTTGTGAACGTCTTCAGTGTGGTGACTGTGTTATTCATTTACGTTTAGTTAGCAGATGATAATAATTATCCAGCTATTCCCGTAACTTCACAATAGGTATCTTCTTGTACATATCTGCTGCTCGCTTCTAAAGCTAACTTTTAAAATCATTTTCTTCTTTTGCCTCTTACTTAAAGAAAAAAAAATCACAAAGTAAATCAATAAATATTTCCTACTTACAATCTGCTTCGTAGGAAGCAGCAAACATTTTTGATCACTGTTTTCAATAGAAATGCAGTATTGATGAAAACCAAATTACATACAGTGGCTTTCTCTGTTTTCCTTTTAGACCCAGTATCAATCACTGGGGACAAAAAGAATTTAAAGTCCTTTGTTGTATACTGGAGGCAGCGAGCTCACATTGTCCGGGCTATTGTGTTTGACTTTAGACAACAGTGGTGAGATGAAATACAGCTCCAAAGCAGATGAACTCATGCTGGCTTAGCTGTCTAGGGTACATTAATGTTCTCTGAAAGGGCTGGAATCTTCTGATCTTCTTTTCACCATGGTTTGTACATTTGGTTATCTATTTAGGACTAAGCACACTTCAAGTACTTCCCAAGCCTTCACTCTGTGCAGCCTTTTATAAATAAGTGCATTTCAGACTTTTCAGGCTTATTTCTATAACTAACTCATCTTGAAGATATACTATAATACACCATTAGTGTAAGCTCTTGTACCTACACTGTACACATAT
The DNA here is from genome assembly GCF_013377495.2 of Cygnus atratus. Lineage (NCBI taxonomy): Eukaryota > Metazoa > Chordata > Aves > Anseriformes > Anatidae > Cygnus > Cygnus atratus. Next base: position 75,037,809 of record NC_066396.1, read on the forward strand.
GAAGATGACAGAAACACAATTATTGCCAAACGTAACCCATTTCTTTTTAGAGGCTACTGCATATCACACACACAGAGCTCTTCTATGCTTCCTTTGCTTCTCTGATCAAATCATTAGGTGGGGCTGCTTATAGCAAAAAATATATATATATATATTGACATAAGCTAACGTGTTAAATGATGGCAGAATTTCAGAAGGACTACAGGTGTGATCACACTTAGAGGTATGGATCTTATCAGCTTAAGTGTAATGCTCTAGTGATCCAACTTCCTAGCTATCTTGCTCCAACATTCTGACTCTTGCAGTCCACAAACTGAGTATTTCAAAAGACAGGGACAAAGGTTTTAACTTGGAATTGGAACCACACAGCTCTCCAACCTGTCTGTTAGAACACACTGACTTTCATTTACTTGCTCTGCATTGTAACACAGGAGAACAGTCTGGAACAGTGTTACCCTTCATAATGCAAAAAGAGAGAATGGGGTGAAGTGGCAAGACACAAGACACAAGTGGCAAGACTCCAAACTGAGGATCAGATGGGAATTATCTCACACAGACTTCTGGAAAGATTTTAATTTTCCCTTGCAAACTGGAATCAAGTTTTTTTGAATGGTCGCTGGGCATATTTCACTAACAAATTCTATGCCTGTGTGAGAAAGCACTGAGCACAAGTAATATATATATATATATATATATACCTGTGTGAGAAAGCACTGAGCACAAGTAATATATATATATATATATATATATATATATATTCATGGCAAATGTTTAGGTTTGCACTTCTAGAACCAAAGGTCTGCTATGTGCACTTTTCTTCCGACTTTTAATTGATCTGATTCCAGCATTTATCTCCTTATAGCTCCAGGGTTGTCCGGTACTTCAGGCACCGCCAGTGAGTGGTATGAGCAAACAGTGTTAGTGCTACTATTGGCGATCGTATTTATGACTTACTGAGCAGTGTAGAAGCTACTGCTGTGACTATATAGTTAGATCGTATGGAAAACTCATGTCTGGAAAATACACAGAGGGCCATCCTTGTGAGTAACTAAACAGGAGCAGGAAGTAAGTAAGGCATGTTTCACAGACATTTCTGTCCAAATCAGTTCTAGTTAGGTGAAAGTGGACTTTTATTCCTTAATCAAGGTAAAATATCATTTGTATATCCCGTCCCAGATGCATCATAAGTATTCTAGTGTTAGAGCTGTATGCTGTAGAACAAACTTAGATAAATTGTAACTAACAACTTTTTTTTTTTTAAAGTAAAAACCCTTATTGTAGTAAAGCAAGAACCCACTTAGTAAGTCAAAGTGCGTTGGCTACCAACTTGCAGTTGTGTTAACTTTCTCTGTTCAGCTTTTCTAAGAAAATTGTAGCATCTTAAATTATATAAACAGTAATTGTTGCATACATCCAGGATGCTGTACAGTGGTACATTTTTGTGTGATCTGATGCACATTCTGCATTGGATGGATATCAGGTACAGTACCCATGATGTTATTAAATACACTTCTACTGCAGTCCCTAAAAATGTAAACCCAGCACAGCACACTGCATCATTACCTTTTCATTTCATTTCATGCCCACAGCAACAATGTTAGTTGCTTGTCAACATTTGTGAGAGAAAAACAAAAAATGTCCTATTTTTAAAGCACATCCTTAAAGAGATGCAACAAGATAGGATGCTGGAACAATTTTGATCAAGGACTGAGTGAAGCTTTGTGCTTTAAATGTCATATTTAAAACATAAGATGGTAATTTTCTTATTGTTTATCACACTTTGGTAACATGAAAGTAGCTGTTACACAAATCAGCCAATCAGAAAGGGATGTCTTTTAATGCGCTGATGTTTCTATTTCTGCTTCAAAATCTAATGATCAAAATAGCAGAATAAGATGGAATAATCTTGGAGTGTAATCAGTGTATGAGGAAATGAGCAGCTGTTGGTGAGATCTGCCTAAGCCCCACATCCCATTTATTTATTGATTGCAGTTTTTTTTTCCAAGGAAAGAACTACATTTCATTTGAAACCTAAGATCTGCACAAACATAAGACAGGATCTGGCACTTCTATTTGGAAGTATGTCCCAATGCTGTTCATCTTCCTTTTTTTTTTCCCTTGTTGAGACTTCCCGTACTTTTCCGGAGCACGTGTGACCCAAACTAGTAGGCTCTGAGCACACATGTAAACCACCGCAGGACACACTAAGGGTTGTGCTTTGTACCCTCTATCTGTTAGAATTGTTAGGGTTAGAATTGTTAGCGTCGCTATGAAGTAACTGCTGTGCTTCCAGTTTACAACCTAGCAGATGAAAAGCTGATGTGTGCTGACACAAAAAAAAACTTTTTCCACATAATGGTTTATGCCATGGGTGATTTAATTTTGGCCTCTGGTTAGCTCTGTTAGGGCAGTTAATCTCTTTCACAGTAGTTGCTTAAAATGACATCTTTCTTGCTTATTATTTTACCTATCTATCTACTGCCTGTCTAGACACATCTCGGTAATGTTTGAATAATTCACAACGCTTTGTCTCAGCATCTTGGCTGGTTGAAGCAGAAGTATTTTAAGTCAATTTCTAAGACTTTCATACCAATTTTGGTATACACTACTCCTATTGCAATTTGAGGGAGAGCCAACATTGGGGCTTTTGTGGGTCCTTTTGATTTGGAACAGAGATTAACTGGCATCAGGTTTAAGCATCCTCAGCACAACCCTGGGCACAGGACTGCAGCTCTTGCTTATGCAGGGAGAATCAGTCACTCTGGGAGTCCTTTTGTGGTCACAGCCTTAGCACACTGGCACGAGGAGCTCAGAATTGCCCTCTGTAGGCTGTTCCTTACAGAGTTTTATTTATTCAGTTAATCTCTGGGTTTCTGGCATGTTTCTTCATATCGGTCTCCCCTTCTGCTCATATAAACACAAGTGCACACCCTTTCCAAGAAACTCTCTGCCATTCCAGTGGTTAAGCAGCTGTAGTTTTGAGTGAATTATGTGCTTAACCCTCTTACAGAAATTGCAAATGGAGGACTGTGGCTGAATTTGCCAGTTTCAGGAAGGAGCAACTCTACCTCCAACTTTTCTAACAGACTGAAAATTACAAATTGCTGCAGAACATTCTCTGCTGTTCCTCTTCACTGACAATGGATTGCTCAGTTCTCCCAGTTTCTTCACAAAAGTTTCTCATGTATTAAGTCACCCTCTCTTCCTCTTTCCTTAGCACCAGTACTTAAGCTTGCATTCTCACCCACATCTGCTGTACTGTCTGCGCATAACAATTCACAAGAATGTGACAGTTAATCTATAAATACCACTAAGGAAATTAGCACATTTCTTCTAAAGGAGGTAAGTGTCTGAGTGCCCAGATGAAAGTTATGTGGCTTTCAAGAGTTGTTCAAGATTAGAGTGTAAATGGAGAAGAGGACAAGGGAGGAGGGCAATCTTCGTCTAATTTGCAGGCTGTGTGCAATGTATCTTGAAGGACAGCATCCCTTTATTAGCACTGTAATCTGGCTGGCTAAAATAATTTTCCCATTTAAATCCCATTTTAGGGCACACCCCAAATTGTATCTGGTAATGAGCTGTATAAAAGAACAGCTAAAAGACCAGTTTGAGTGCCTATCTAAAACATGATCTGTTTAACCCCCAAATCTTAATTTTAGTTTAGGTAGTACTTCAAGCTTTGAAGCATTTGGGAACCGGGCGAAAAATTTGGTGACCAGCGCCCCCTCGCCACCAGCTGGCGGGCCGGCGAACGCCATTTTGCTTAAGGGCACGGGCGCCGGCTTCAGGTGCGGCGGCAGCACCATGGCAACGGCGGCCATCTTAGGCGCGGGCAAGCGGCCTCCCGCGCAGCATCCATGACGGGTGAGGGCGAAATGGCCGCCGGAAGGGGGTGGGGGGGGACGGCTGCTCGGCCCCGCCTCGGGTCGCGGCGCGGGGGCTGGCGGCTTCCTGCGGGTTGGAGGGCGGTGGCGGAGGCCGCTGGTGTTGGGGCCGGGCCTCGGGGCCGGTCCGTGTGAGGGCGATCCCGTGACAGGACCGGTGCGGGGGAGCGGGAGGGCGGCCGCGGGTCGGTAGGTGCCCGGGGGGCGGGCGGGCAGCGGGGCCTCGGCTCGCTGAGGGCGGCCCCCGGGGGTGCGAGGGGTCGGTGGCAGCAATTTGGGGTACCTGCTGCGTGTGGAGGGCAGGGCAGGGAGCAGAGGCATATAGCGGGGATGCAGGGGGAACTGACATAAACAACAATTATGGAGGATGCCTGAATTACTTACGTGATCGAGGAGAAGTTTTGAGGGGCTGGGCTTGTTTGGATCAGACCGAGCTAAATATTAGGCATGGGGAAGTTTGCTTTCAGCAGGTGGCTGGTGGTGGTTGGGATAGATGACTTTGGGCCAGTGTGGGGAGCGCCAAGTAGAATTATGTGTCTCTGTAAGAGGCTTTTAGGAGTAAGAGTGAGAGTAAGGTGAAGTGGAGTCCCTGGTGTGGGAGGTCTGTCAGTCTTTGGTCAGGGCGGTCTGTTGTGGAGGGTTGAATATAAATAGGCTGGGATCGAGGTGAAGAAAAGAGAGGGTCTGTGGTCATGAATGCTTAGTGGCATGCAGTATGTGAGGAAGTGAGTAGTGTACAGGAGAGCTACAGCTGTAGGGTTTGGTGTTGGCAATGAAAGAAATACTTTGTCTGGATAAAACAGCTGGAAGGGGGTAGTCACGTGTGTCTCACTGGGCTGATAGGTAGTAGATGCGTTTATCAGGAGGTGTTCTTCCTCCCCCTGCCCTTCCCAATGGCTTAGTCATTCTAGATAAAAATCAGTGCCCACCAAATTACGTTGCTAACGGGGAAAACAGTTAAATGGAAGTTATTTTTGTTTATTTTTTAATTTTGAGATGTATTTCATACTTATATTTCAAGAGAGATTACAGGAATGGTGGATGAGATGTGTGTCATTTCAGCAACTCATTTAGAAAACGGCCACCATTCTGTATATGGTGGAAGCTGTTGTCATAATAAAATGTTTGTTGAACAATAAGATTTGGTAAAGCAGTCAGTGTACCAGCTTTATCTTAAAAATACAATAACCTTATTACTTTCAGTAGAAGTTTTCAAGTAAAGCAAATACATGAGAACTGGCTGGTTTAGTTTGTTCTACAAAAAGAAAAACATAGTTGTTCTGTAAATGTTATTATAGAATAAAATGGAACAATGCAAATGCTGTTTGTACATTCTGCATTTCATTTATTTCTGGGTTTCATTTAGTTTAGAGGTAGGGAGATCTGTGGATTGAATGGGCAAAAGACCTGTGAATATTGGAAAGAATGCTGCTTATGTCTAATGAAGACTCTAGTTTTGATTTCCAGCATTAACCACTATATTTGTTTGGAAACCCTTCAAGGAAATAATTGTTGCATTGCTAAATAACACGTTAGGAAAATGCAAGAAATACTGTTTAAATATGAGGGATGAAAATATTTTAACAGTGTGGGTTGTCAAGCACTGGATCAGGTTGCACAGGGTGACTGTAGAGTCTGGAGATAACAAAAACTGAAGCGGACAAGGCCCTTGGCAGCCTGCTGTAGCTGACCCTGATTTATTCAAGAGCACTGAACAGATGATCTTCAGAAGTGCCTTACAGCCTCAGCTACTCTGTGATTTTCTAACTAGCAGTCCTGAACTTTTAAAATTGCATTAATTTGGTTATAAGTCCACTCCAAATGTGCCTGTCTCTCTGCTAAAATGTAGGAAAACTCTTTAAATGGGTCTTTGCAAATCTTTCCTTGGAATTGCTGCTCAGTTCAGTAGGATTTGTAGGATCGTTTTGCAAACTTAGAGGGCTCATCTTTGAAGTGTTGCAGCCGTTGACTTTGACTGATCGAATGTTGATGTAACAACAGTTTGGTTGGTGTGAAGTGGACAGGTGCCATGTACGCACAGTCTTAGGAAGTCTCAGACATACATGGCAGCCTGCTGAATCCTAACCCAAATCACTTTTAATAAAAGAGCAAGAGAAAAAGAGACTGAATCTGCATTAAGTTTTCTTTCTGAAGAGCATGATAAAATAAAGTGCTTCTGCTTGAACATTACAGATCAGTGGTAATAATGATGGATATTTTTTTCCATCATATTGCTGTTCACTGTGCTAACCCCAGTGGTGTCTTTTAAGATTTTTGATCAGTATTTGACCAAACCTTCTGAGTTACGCGGTCTGTATTGTGTTGGGCATCTTGTTAGCCATGATGGGTCGGTACATAAAAACCCCTAAATGGAGCTGGTTATGTCCATGTGTTTGCTGGTTTTTAATGGTGTTCTTTAACACTTAGGCAGAATTTGGAGAAGAGGGGACCTTGTATGTCTCAGTCACCATGTCTGGAATTGGCAATAAAAGGGCAGCTGGAGACCCTGGCCCTTCTGCACCTCCAGAGAAGAAGGCTGGGGTTGAAGACTCGGGAACCACAGTGGAGACTATTAAACTCGGTGGCGTTTCTTCAACGGTATGTCTTTCTTGTGTATTGCCACTCAACCTCTCGTTATTTTTTTTTATTTTTTATTTTTTATCTGGGAACATCTCTCTTCCTTGCTGAGCCTGATCTAGTGATCTGGCTTGTGTGGAATGTGCCACTAACTTGTGTTTCTGCACAGGAGGAGATGGACATTCGGACGCTGCAGACGAAGAACCGGAAACTAGCAGAGATGCTTGACCAGCGGCAAGCCATTGAGGATGAGCTGCGGGAGCACATAGAGAAGCTGGAGCGTCGGCAGGCCACTGATGATGCCTCTTTGCTGATCATCAATCGTTACTGGAATCAGGTTAGCAACATGCTTGGTTAATACTGCTTTCTTGCACTTTTCTTCTATTCCCCTGTTCTTCATTAATTCATGTCTGTACTTTGTCTTGTCTTGCCTGTTGTGTTATTCAGTTTGATGAAAACATCCGCATTATCCTTAAACGCTTTGACCTGGACCAAGGTCTTGGAGATCTCCTGTCTGAAAGAAAAGCACTGGTGGTACCAGAACCTGAACCAGACTCAGACAGTAATCAGGAGCGCAAAGATGAGAGAGAGCGAGGTGAGGCACCTGGCTGGGAACAGTGGAAAAGATGTTTTTTAGCTGTGGACAATGTTGGTTTCTCTTTCTAAAGGCTGTCCCTAGCTTTCTGATTATGAAGACTAGCATTATTTTTCTGCCAGAGCACATTTACTTTTTGCATATCTTTCTGTTCCTAGGTGAAGGACTGGAGCCAGCGTTCTCCTTCCTAGCCACCCTAGCCAGCAGCACTAGTGAGGAGATAGAGTCTCAGCTGCAAGAACGTGTAGAGTCCTCCCGGCGTGCTGTTGCCCAGATCGTCACAATGTATGACAAGCTGCAGGAAAAAGTGGATGTGCTGTCCCACAAGCTGAATAGTGGAGGTATGACCTGGTAGGCTGATCACTGGCTGATACTCAAGGACCCCCATTGGCCTCCAGCATAGACATGATGCTGCATTGTAAGCATTAAGAATGACTAGGTTGTAATCTCATTTAGTTTCCAAAATAAGTTTGCCTAGCTTTCCAAACTCCTAATAATCAAAACCTCCAAGTTCTGCATGTAAGAAGTATATGATAATTGCCTCTAACTTTGAATGCTGAGAGCTCTGCCCAGTGTTGGGCTAAGGAGAGGTCTGTTACTGCCTGCCGTGTGCTTCTGCACCACAAGAAGTTACAGATTGCAGTTGAACCTTATCACCCAGCTATTCCTAGCCACCAAGTTCAAGGTTTCAAGTAAGGAATTCAAACAAGTATTGCAAACTGATGCTGAACTTTTCCCTTGCAGCTGAGTAAAAGGCTTAGGAATAACTGACTGCTCAGTTTCCTCTGGGTTTTGAGCCAAATGGTACCCATCCAATGTCTTTTGGATGCAAAAAGCAGAGTTTTGCAGAGGAAACCTAAATGACTAGCATCTGAAAATTAGTGTAGAAGATTCACTTTACACTCAGATGAATATTTGAAAAACTTGGCTGAAGGTTAGAATTCTAGTCTTTTTAGAGATGTGAATGCAAATTTACATGGAAGTACCAAGTCATCTTTGGTTTTCCTAGTTTCTGGAGTGTTTTATATGGTCTGATTGAAGAGCTCTGCAAATCTAGCATTGGTGTGCTAGAGTATTACTATTCTTAGTTGGCAGTCTCAGACTCTGTTGAAGTAGTGCCAATGCTATCATGTGAGCCTGGACTCAGTTGTTATAATTTGTCATTTGGTATATTAGCTTAAACCACCTGTTGAAGGAGGTTTGCATGTGAATTTGGCCTGCAGTAGGGTGTCAGTGGGATACATGTTCTATATTGCTGATGCTGACACGATTGGAATGATTTCTGGCATTAGGAGATAGTAACTGACAGTCGGGAATGTGTGGTATGTTAAACTGTAAAACCTTTTGCTTAGTGAGTGCTCTGTGTGGATGGAGATAAGGAACCACCTGCTGGAGGGATGTAGTAAGCACAAGTTAACAGTAGAAACTTTTTTTTTCCCTTTCTCTGCTGTTTAAGAATTAAAAACAGCCTTCTTTGATTTCTGTTCATTTCCTTTTCTTGTGCCTCTCTCAGATATTACACTGATGGAAGAAGCAGTCCTGGAGCTTAATTCCTACCTGTCACATGAAAATGGACGGCTGCAGGAGCTGGCTGATCTTCTTCAGGAAAAACATCGAATCATGTCTCAGGAGGTATGAAAAGGAGAGAGAAATTTTGTTTTGGGTTCTGTGCTTGATTATTTCCCACTTAGAATAATTTGTGGTAAAAATTGTTTGGAAGACAGGTTATTGCTCTGGAGAGGGGCAGGAGCAATGGAATTTGAAAGACAGATTCTGAACAAAGGTTATGGAATAGGTGGTTGTATGTAGGTTTTTCTGTGTGATTCAGATTCATTTGCTTTTTCTATTGCTGATTGCTGAAGGAAAGAGAATAACTGGATCAGTGAGTTGAGTGGTTTTGATTTTAGAAAGCAGAGCAGAGGAAATGGTAAGGTGATGTTAAGATGACTGTGTAAATATCTGAGATGAGACGCTTGACTTGATATCCCTGTCATTTTCACCTTCTTGGTTTCTCTGGGTCACGTATGAAAGTGTAAAAGCCTTAATTACAAGATCAACACAGTCATTAATTAAGGGATTAATTAAGGAATTAAGGAATTCAGATTGGCAGTATTTGCTTCAGAGGCATCAGTTCTTTTAATACCTGTTTGGGTTAACCATGGCCTTGTTCAGTGTTTGTCCAAAGGCACTTCAGTGGTTTGTAGAGTAGGTGACTGTACGGATTTAAAAGATTAAAAAAAAAAAAAAGTGCCTTTGAATAAGGTGAGGTGGCTGCTTTTACACTCTGCCAGATATCCCCAACTTCTTGCCCTTTTTCCATTATCAGTTTTATCTTATTTTCATTGCTGTTTTAGGTACTTTTTTTTTTCATTACTGTTTTTAGTCAGTGTAAAATTTGGATAGTTCAAAATTTGGATACTGAGACTAATCTGTCTCAGTAGCAAAAGGCAATAGCAAAAGGTGCAAAGGACATGAATCCAGGCTATGATGTATTCATACATCAAAACAGAAGAAAAATAAATATTTAGCACTCTGAAAAACTGTTGATTCTATCTAGTATTGCTGTCTAAAATACTCTTTTGATTGCAGTTCTCCAAGCTGCAAGAGAGAGTGGAGACAGCAGAGTCTCGTGTGTCTGTTCTGGAGACTATGATTGATGACCTTCAATGGAATATTGACAAGATCCGCAAGAGAGAGCAGCGTCTTAACCGGCACTTAGCAGATGTTCTCGAACGGGTAAGCACTATCATCTTTACCAGGAATCCAGATAAATGGGTGTGGTTTTGAGATGCACAACATCTTCCTAGGGTACCTTGCTATGAGAAATTAGAATCTCTACTATACCGTCTTTGATTCTGAATATGCTGTAGCAGCATATTCTTGGGGCTTAATTGAGTGTTTATGAAACCTGTTGCTTCTTTTGCAGGTAAATTCCAAAGGCTACAAGGTGTATGGAGCTGGGAGCAGTCTCTATGGGGGCACAATCACTATTAATGCCCGCAAGGTAATCTCAAGGACTTGGTCATGTGCAGAGGGAAGGATAAAGTCAAGGACAGATAGTATATAGAACCTTAGGTTGGAACAGAATTTAAATACCTTCTTTACCACAAATCTCCTGGGTGACCTTGGGCAAACTATTTTGTTTGTATAAAAGTTTCCTGCTGTGAAACAGACCTGAGGGAAATAGACTCTGTCTCAGTTGGTGTTGTTACCAGCCGATTACTTTTGAAGTAGTCACTTAATTAGTACCATCAGTAAATATATTAATGGTAGAATTTAAAAGTATTTTATCCCCAACAGTTTGAGGAGATGAATGCAGAACTGGAAGAGAATAAAGAGCTTGCTGGGAACCGCCTCAATGAGTTGGAGGAACTGCGCCAGGATCTTGCGGAAGTAACAACGCAGAATGAAAAACTTAAGGTGTGATATCTGTACCTGTGTGGTGATGAAGGTGTTCTCTGTGGTCAGGTCCAGTTTGTTGTGCTGTACCGTGTCTCTGGGAATCCTTATTGTATTCCTCTATTCTGTGCTTCCTTTTCACATCCTGGGATACGATTCTATGCCTCTACTCCGCTATTGTGATCACCACTTGGAGTACTGCATCCAGCTCTGGGGTCCCCAGCATCTGAAAGGCAAGAAAGAACCTGTTAGAGTGGGTCCAGAGGAGGGCCATAAAAGTGACCAGAGTGGTAGAATACCTCTCCTATGAAAAAATGCTGAGGTGGCTGGGGTTGTTTAGGGCTGGAGAAGAGAAATTTTTGGGGAGACCATATTGCAGCATTTCAGTACCCAAAAGGAGCTTACAAGAAAGGTCGAGAAATACTTTTTACTAGTAGTAACAGGACAAGAGTTTTAAACTGAAAGACAGCAGATTTAGATTGTATTTGAGGAAGAATTTTTTATGACCGGAACAGGTTGCTCAGATAAATTGTAAATGCCCCATCACTGGAAGTGTTTAAAGTCACAATGGACAGGGCTTTCAGAAGCCTGATCTAGTGAAAGAAAGCTTTGTCTATGGCAGGGACGTTGGACTAAGTGATCTTTAAGGGTTCTTTCCAACCCAAACTATTCTATGATTTAGGTGGGTTGTGTACTGGACTTCTGCACGTTTGTGCGACTTAAGCTTACAGTTCAGTGCATTAGTGATAACCATGTGGTCGTTAGTGGAAATTATACTAGTTTCTTATTTCCATTCTTCATTCTGATGCATTTCTTTGGTATATTTTAACGATGTCTGGTTATTTAATTCCACATCTCTGGATTGACCCCTTTCACTTTCCTTTCACCCCACGTGAGTAGAACTGGGGAACTTGTGTAGGAGAGTCTAGACTCTTAGAGTATATGAACTTAAATCTTTTCCGGGTGTTAGAGTGGTTAGATAGGAAATAGCATATGCTATTTCCTATCTTAATGGTAGTAACACAAAAAGTGGTGAATCTATAGTAGATAAAATTTAGTTAATTCTATATATCATATACTTAACATAGCTTGTTGCAAGGATCACCTGAGCTGATTAGTCAAGTTTCAGAGATGACATTCCAAAAGCTGTCTTGAGGCACATATAAATTATATTTATTCACATGAGTTTGCTTTGAGACCATTTGGTGTACAACTCTTTTCTCTTAATTAGTGTTGAGCTTTATGTGTGTATATGTGTATCTGCTTCACTGCTGGTAGTCACATCCATTTGCTAACTTTTCTATAGTAAAATTCACATGCTATGCTTTCTTTCATTTGCTTTCTGTCATTATATCTCTTTTTCTTAGAAAGTTAACAATGCCTAGTTGCACCTAGTTTCTCTAGTGCCCAGCCATGCTTTTTAGTGTTTCTGTGGTGATTGGTTTAGGTATTATGGTTTTATAGTAAATCAGTTTAAAAGTTTTATTGTATTTCCCAAATTTGTATCTTTGAGGTAAACTGTTGCAAAACCTGAAAAGGAAAAAAAAAAAAAAGTGACTACGTAAGAGAAACAGTCTAGTATATACCAGTAGAGAGAAAGTACAGACTTTTTTTTTTAGCTGATACTTAAGCATATCATATGCATCTACTTCACAGCAATGCTGTTAAAGTTCTGCTTTTTAAGATACTTGTGCTGTTGCCACTGTCAAGTTGCTTGTGGCAGCTTAATTCACTGTTATTCTGCCTTGCAAAATGGATGCCGAAGACAGGGACGTGATGTCATTTTCTGTGGCATCTTCTTGTGTCCTGACCAGGTTGAGCTGCGACGAGCAGTGGAGGAGGCTGTGAAGGAGACTCCAGAATACCGCTGCATGCAGTCCCAATTTTCTGTTTTGTATAATGAGAGTCTCCAGCTGAAGGCACATCTTGATGAGGCCCGCACTCTGCTTCATGGCACCCGCACCACACACCAGCGCCAGGTGGAACTGATCGAGGTAACACCTGTGCTCTGTCAGACTGGGGAACGTTATCATCCCATCAACTATCACTGATTTGGGTGGCTCTGGAGATGTTTGGGAAACTTCTTCCTGGTGATAATTTATCTGTTCTTGTACCTCCTACTGATGAGGTGAGAGATACTCCAGGGTCACTGCACCAAGTTCTGTCCATTTCTTATTCCACAGAGGGATGAGGTCAGCCTTCACAAGAAACTACGCACAGAAGTTATTCAGCTAGAGGACACGCTAGCACAAGTCCGCAAAGAGTATGAGATGTTGAGGATTGAGTTTGAACAGACGCTTGCTGCCAATGAACAAGCAGGTATGGAACTTTTCTGCTATGTTAAAAAAATATAAAATTAGAAGGCTGCATTGCAGCACAACACTTCAATATCATTCCTTTTCCACTATTAAATACCTGTTCTGTCAGGTTTCAAAAACAAAGCTCTTCTCATGTTTCAGGGCAGGCCAGTTCCATGCAATCTGACTTCCTTGTAGGTGTTGCAAAATACTGCATTTTGCTAATAATTTGGTTTATGACAGAGCATTTTGCATTGTTAAAAAATTACTTTTGGGAGGATTAATTTACAAATCTGGGATAACAACCTAGACAGGACTGCTGGTAATGCTCAAATTCTATCCAAAAGAAAGAAATAAGTTGTTCTTAAAGTAGCCTTTAAATTATAGAGATTTTTTATAGCGTGACTGCTGTGGGTTAATATTCAGCCAGTTCCCAAGCAGAAGATGGCTAACCACCTCCTTTTTCACTTGTTTATTGCTAAGCCTGATGTTACATAGCTTAGAGTATCTCTTTGGTTTGTTTGGGTCATCTGCTTGGTTGTGCCCCCTCTCACCCTCTTGTGCACATCTTTTCTACTCACTGTGGAGGCAGAGTGAGAAACAGAGAAGACCTTGAAGCAGCAAGCACTGTTCAGCAATAACCAAAACATCAGTGTGTTACCAGCATTGTTTTGGTCCTAAATCTAAAAACAGAACCGAGTGAGCTGCTATGAAGAAAACTAGCTCCATCCCAGCCAGACCCAGTACAATTATATTTTTCCCCCACATACCTTAAAGGAAGAGTAATATTAAAGGAAAACTAGGGCTGGGAATTTGCCCGGACTTATGGTAGCTTGTAAAGCTAGCCTGATTTTTTTTTCTCTAAATGCTCTGTTGTGCAGTAGAATTATTATAGTCTTGTTTTGATCCCTTGTCACTATCATTCAGCTTGTTCTCCATCTCTATGAAAGTCTTAACAGAAGATCAGCAAAAGTGTGTTGTTAACAGTAGTGTGTTTCTGCTTTTGTAGGTCCAATTAATCGAGAGATGCGTCATCTCATCAGCAGCCTCCAAAATCACAACCACCAGCTGAAGGGAGAGGTGTTGAGATACAAGCGCAAACTGAGAGAGGCCCAATCTGACTTGAGCAAGGTATCAGAGTGGGAAATGGGAGAGGGGAGCACGGAATGCTTAGTGGAATGGTGAACACTGGTCAGTCCTTTGTAGAATCACAGAGTGGATTGGGTTGGAAGGGACCTTAAAGATCATCTAGTTCCAATCCCCCTGCTATGGGCAGGGTTGCCACCCACCAGACCAGATTGCCCAAAGCCCCATCCAACCTGGTGTTGAACACTTCCAGGGATGGGGCATCCACAGTTTCTCTGGGCAGCCTGTTCCAGTGCATCACCACCCTCTGAGTGAAGAATGTCTTACGTATATCTAATCTAAATCTGCCGTCTTTTGGTTTAAAGCCATGACTCCTTGTCCTATCACTACACTCCCTGACACAGAGTCCCTCCCCAGCTTTTTTGTAGGCCCCCTTTAGGTACTGGAAGGGTGCTGTAAGGTCTCCCCGGAGCCTTCTCTTCTCCAGTCTGAACATCCCCAATTCCCTCAGCCTGTCTCCATAAGAGAGGTGCTCCAGCTGCTTGATCACCTTTGTGTCCCTCCTCTGGACTTGTTCTAATACTTCCATGTTGTTCTTGTGCTGGGGGCTCCAGAGCTGGACGGAGCACTTCAGGTGGGGTCTCACGAGAGCAGAGCAGAGGGGAAGAATCACCTCGCTTGACCTGCTGGCCATGCTACTTTTGGTGCAGCCCAGGACACGGTTGGCTTTCTGGGCTGCAAGCGCACATTGTTGGCTCATGTTGAGCTTCTCATCCACCAGCACACCCAGGTCCTTCTACTCAGGGCTGCTCTTAATCCATTCTCTACCCAGCCTGTATCTGTGCTTGGGATTGTCCCAGCCCAGATGCAGGACCTTTCACGTGGCCTTGTCAAACCTCATGAGGTTCGCATGGGCACGCCTGTCAGGTCCCTCTGGATGGCATCTCTTCCCTCCAGCGTGTTGACTGCACCACATGGCTTGGTGTCATTGGCAAACTTGCTGATGCACAGTGCACTCAATTTCACTGTCCATGTCACCCAGAAAGATATTAAACAGCACTGGTCCCAATACTGACCTCAGAGGAGCACGTCTGGTCACTGATCTCCACTTGAACGTTGAGCAATGGGACACTTGGACAACGTTGACCACAACGTTTTGAGTGCAACCATCCAGCCATCTCCTTACCCACCAAGTGGTCAATCCACCAAATCCATGTTTCTCCAGTTTAGAGATAAGGATATGATGGGGGACAGTGTCAAATGCTTTGCAAAAGTCCAGATAGATGATGTCCGTTGCTCTTCCCCTATCTACCAGTCCTGTAACCCCACCAGATTTGTTTGGCACAATCTGCCCTTAGTGAAGCCATGTTGGCTGTCATTAATCACTTCCTTATTTGTAATATCACATCCTTGCTTTTAATATCAGCCTTTCTATTACAGCATGCAGTATGTATGTAGTGTAATTTCTGATGGAGAACCACATTCTCCTGCTTTCCACTTACAAATTAATTGCCTTCCTTTCGTAGTTATGCAGTTCTCTGTGAAAAGTATTAGCAATTTCAGTAAAAGCACACAAGCTGATATCTGGGACAATGAGGGAAGAGGGATAAGGTTCCTTCAGGAAGAGGCTCTTCACTGAGAGGGTGGTCGGGCACTGGAGCAAAATCCCCAGGGCAGTGGTCATGGCACCAGGCGTGCCGGAGTTCAAGAAGCGTTTTGACATCGCTCTCAGACACAGGGTCTGATTTTTGGGTGGTTCTTTGGGGGCCCCAAGAGATGGACTTGATGATTCTTGTGGGTCTCTTCTAACTTGGATATTCTGTGATAACTGTGATACAGGTTTCTGGCTAAATACTTAATGGTTAATTTCCTTCTGTGTCTTCCCTCTTTCTGTTGCATGACAGATCCGCTCTCGCAGTGGTAGTACTATCTTACAGTCCCAGTCCAGCACTGAAGACACAAAGGAGGAGCCTCCAGAGATCAAACAGGAGCCAGATGATCCTTCTGCCCAAGTACCTGTGCCCAAGGCTGCTTCTGAAGATGCGAGTGAAGTTAAGGCCAGGCGAGATGAAGAGGAACGGGAGCGGGAAAGACGTGAGAGGGAGAGGGAACGAGAGAAGGAAAAGGAGAAAGAGAGGGAGCGAGAGAAAGAGAAGGAAAAGGAAAAGGAGCGGGAGCGGGAAAAACAGAAGCAGAAGGAATCTGAGAAGGAAAGAGAGTCCAAAGAGAAGGAGAAAGG
Source organism: Cygnus atratus (assembly GCF_013377495.2). Classification (NCBI taxonomy): domain Eukaryota; kingdom Metazoa; phylum Chordata; class Aves; order Anseriformes; family Anatidae; genus Cygnus; species Cygnus atratus. The sequence goes on from NC_066396.1 coordinate 75,053,886, forward strand.
GAAACATGAAGATGGAAGAAAGAAAGAGGCTGAAGTGATCAAGCAGCTGAAGGCTGAGCTCAAGTAAGAGTTGCTGATCCTCTCTTTCCTGTGTGAGTTGAGCTAGCTTGAGTGATTGTGTGAGATAACTTGCAGCTCTTAAGAGATTGGCTACTGAAGTGAGAGGTTTCTAGCACCCTCTCTGTCTGATAATGGTTTGGACAACATAGTAACACTTCTACAATAGCCTAAACCGTGAATACCAAACCAGGTACTTCTTAATGTGGGTCAAGTAATCTTTGCTGCTGTCATTACAATTGTGTAAAGCTTTACAGCAGCAGATTGTTAGTGAAGAGCACAGTGGTCTTCCCTGTCTTAGACAGTACCAAAGCAGAGATGGATAGCTGTTGCTATCCATGTTCCATTAGGTACATACTTCTGTCACCCTCTGCCTTCTCTAAGTTTTTCAACCTATATGTGCCTGAACCTGTTTCTTTTCAGTCTCCATCTTGTACTCCTTGACTGTTTTGCATTTACTAGAGTGAGAAGAGCCAGGGAGAGCTCCGTATATGTGCAGTGTGGGAGATGGAGCAAATACTGGTCTGGCTCTCATGCTAGTTATACAACAAGTGTAGCTTTTCTGCCAAGTTCTCAGCAGTTGTCTATCTCTGTGTTTCCAGGAAGGCCCAGGAGAGCCAGAAGGAGATGAAGCTGTTGTTAGATATGTACCGCTCTGCCCCCAAAGAACAGAGAGACAAAGTGCAGCTGATGGCAGCTGAGAAGAAAGCAAAAGCTGAGGTAAACTTCATTTCTCTTCCCTCTTTTACTTTTGCATGCTAGTTCAAGTACTCTGCACCTGCACTATGGTGCTTTTGTCTTCAGGCTGGAGGTGGTTTCTCTTCCTGTGTTTGTTACTTACAAGAGAGATTGGAATAGTCTGGAGATGAAAAGAGAGATTACAGGATGTCCTTTTGAGGGGTAATATTTTCATTGTCAGTGTTAAAGGCGGTGGTTCTTTCAAAGCTGTTTTTAGTTCTCCATTGCTGTAACATGTAGGTTGTTAGCTTTACATCATTAACAAGATTTAGAAAGACCTGAAGACAAAGAGGGATAGGCAGCAAATTAGACAAAAATTAAACTATGCTTTCAGGAATATTTTGACAGTGTGGTCTCAGATTTCTCAGTGGACATGGCAAAGAACCATCACCTGATGTATTTAAAATGAGGCTTGAACAATGATTTGAGAATAAAATTTTAAAATGTTGCATCTGAGTGAATGTGCAGCAGATTCACTGAAGAGTTACACTGTGATATTAAGTGATGTTAGTGAGCATGGCTGCCGTCTCCAGCCCCTCTGGTTCAGGACTTCCTCCTGTCCAGCCGCTGGAGCTCAGCCTGGAACTCAGGATCTCTGCCTAGGTTGAGGGGTGTGGCTGCTACTTTCTTTTTTTATGGGTTCAACAGTAGTGACACTGAGCACATATCCGAGACATATGCAGAGGACACAGGATGCTGACACAGCCTATCAGACAGATTGCCACTTGGAAGCCACTGCCTTCAACAGCACCTACACATAGGACTCAAATGAAACATAGACATGAATAGCCAAGTCTACCTCCTCTTCTTCCACTGGTAGAGATGAAAGTTCACTATTGAAGGTGTGTGTGCACACAGCACCATCCAGGTTCACAAGTGTGTACACATTTGCAGATCCCTCAAGTCCACCCAGTACCTCTGACTGTGTCCTCGGCCCCATACCTAACTCACAAACCAGTTTACCAGTATCTGGCACTTAGTCCCTGCAGCACACATACACGTGCATGAGGTTACACAGAGGTGGTTAAGAAAAGATTTGCAAAGAAGGTATAAGTAGAGAAGCCAGACTGCCATGATCAGGCAGATGACCATACTGACCAGCTGTATTTCACCTGCAACCAGATCCTTTTGTACCCCTTTCTGTCTGTAAACCTCTTCGGTGATCCTTGCTCCCCTTCTCAGTGCACATCTTTTCATGGGTTTGCAGAACTCTATTGATTTCCTTAACCCCTTCTAGTTTGGTGTCCCCTCTGGTTTAGTCTGTTCGGTTGCAAAGCCCAGGTTGATCTTCCTGGAAATGGCACCTGTAGTTTGTTTACAGCCCAACAGTTAGTGTGACTGACAAGGTTTGTTTCTTGTCATTATCTCCATGTCTGTTTTGTCAGGTCTGCACCTTTGCATATTTATTTCTGGTTTCTCCCCCACTTTTTTTTTTTTCCTCTTTGCTGCCCTAGTTGACAAGGTCCCCAGCCAGATAACCTTCCTGGGATAAACACACTTCTGTTCTCACATCAGTAAGGAACCAAACCTGGTCAGTCACACTATTGCTGCCTCCTGTGTTTTGTCAGTCAGGTTGTGTCTTTGTGTGTTTTGTGTATGGCTTCTTCCTTTTTAATCATCCCTTTTTGCACTGAAAACAATGCTTGACCAGATGCTTTAAAGGAGCAGATATTCTTCTTCTGCTTAGCCTTATATATGCAACTGCAAGAGATAACTAATGTACTCTGGTAAGAGGTGCTATGGAGTTTTCAGAAGTTTTGAAATCAAGATTTCAGTCTTACAGCCTGACTTAATGCTTTCTCTGCCAGTAATACAATGTCTTGTAGAAGTGAGATGGGTTTTATTTTCCCATACTTTGAGGGTAGTTTTTCTGAAGCTTTGAATAATTCTGGGGAAAAACAGCTCTTAACAATGTTCAGGCCACATTCTTGTGTTTAGTGTCATTTCTGTCTTGTCTGTCTTCTAGCTGGAAGAACTAAGGCAAAGGGTGAAAGAATTGGAAGACAAGGAGAAAAAGGAGAGTAAAAAGATGGCTGATGAGGATGCCCTCCGCAAGATTCGAGCAGTAGAGGAACAGATTGAGTATTTACAGAAGAAACTAGCGATGGCTAAACAGGTGAGAAATTTCTGGTAAGCTCTGTCACAGTTTGAGCGTATTGGAAGTAGGTGCCTTCAGTTTACAGCCAGGAAGATTACCTGAGGGAATGAATTTCTGTTTCTGTATATTCATTCCAGTGATGTGCAAGTTGTGTCCCTGTTTATTGAAGCAAAAAAGAAACAAAAAATCCCAGCACCAGCTGTCACAAAGCTCATGTCAGGTGTGGTAGGGAAACTTAGTTGTCCATGTGGCTTAGGTGAAGAGCACAGAGAAGTGGCTGGGTCAGCCTCTACAGGAGGAAGTTGTAATTTCTTTTTAGAAGTATTTTTATTGGCACAGTTCATACAATTCATGCATGTGCGTGGTGCTGTGACATACCTTCCCTTTAAGTCTTTTTCCACAAAAAAGGGCTTAATCTAATGTTAACAGGGTGGGACCAGTTGAGCAGGGGAGAGGCAAGCCAATCATTTGATGTGTACTCTTTTAGAATTGATTTTTTTTCTTATTGTACAGAACTGCACTGTCTTGTCATTTACACCATTAATGTTGAAGCAGCCTAAGTGAGTATAAAGGCCTTGTCATCATTCTATGTGGAAACTGTTGAGTTGTCCATATATAGTGTTATTGGCCTAGTTTATATGGCAGCTATTTAGCTAGCTGCCAGAAGCTAGGAGGTGGCCTGTGCCACATCTGATTTTTTTTTTTTTTTTTTTCCCCCCCCAGCAGATACAAGCTAGAGTCTGTGAATTCCTGTCAAGATGAGTCTTTTTTTGTACATCTTCTAGTTCAGGGCATCTCTGCTGTGATGCAGACTTCTAGGGAGTACTTTTGTGTGGTTGCTGGGAAGATACCAAGTCGTCTTTGGTCTGTGCTAGTTTTGGTGTCTATGAGTACAATTTTCAGGGTAACCATTGGGGTACAGGGAACAGTTCTGCCAGAGCCTGTAATCCTCTTGCAGGAGGAGGAGGCTCTGCTGTCAGAAATGGATGTCACAGGCCAAGCCTTTGAAGACATGCAGGAACAGAACATCCGCCTGATGCAGCAGCTGCGGGAGAAGGATGATGCCAACTTCAAGCTGATGTCAGAACGCATCAAGTCCAACCAGATCCACAAGCTGCTGAAAGAGGAGAAGGAGGAGCTGGCAGACCAAGTTTTAACACTGAAGACACAGGTAACCTGCGAGAAGTAGAGAGGACAACCAAACTCACAGGAAGGTGGAGGTGGTGTGGGTTAGCCACGGTAGGCAGCCAAGCCACACACAGCTGCTTACCCACAATCCCCCTGTGGGATGCGAGAGAGAAGGGTAAAAGTGAGAAGTCCAGTGGGTTGGGATGAAGGCAGTTTACCAAGTAAAGCAAAACCCGCATGTAAAAGCAAAGCAAAATAAGGAATTCATTCACTGCTTCCCATTGGCCTGCAGACGTTTAGTCATTTCCAGGAAAGCAGGGCTTCGTCACGCATAATGGTTGCCTGGGAAGACAAACACCGTAACTCTGAACATGCGCCCCTGTTTCTCCTTCTTTCCCCAGCTTTTATTGCTGAGCATGATGTCGTATGGTATGGAATACCTTTTTGCCCAGCCCGAGTCAGTTGTCCCAGCTGTGTCCCTTCCCAAATTCTTGTGCAGCCTACACACTGGTGAGAAACAGAGGTCTTGATGCTGTTTCATCACTGTTCAGCAGCAACTAAAACAGGAGTGTGTTGTCAATGCTGCTTTGGTCACAAATTTGAGACATAGTGCCATGCGCGTTGCTATAAAGACAATTAACTCTATCTCAGCCAAAATGAGTACAGGAAGGAATGTTCCCCTAATCATCCTAGGTATACCATGTCAGACTTTGAAGGGGTCTGTCTTAGTAAGGGACTGCTGTATGAGTATAAACTCCTACAGGTTCATTGCTATGGACAGCAAGAGGAAGGAGAAAACTGGGAATCACAGAATCATAGAATAGTTTGGGTTGGAAATGACTACCTAATCTAAATCTACCGTCTTTTGATTTAAAGCCATTACCCCTTGTCCTATCACTACACTCCCTGACAAAGAGTCCCTCCCCATCTTCCCTGTAGGCCCCTTTTAAGTACTGAAGGCCTCTATAAGGTCTCCAAAGAGCCTTCTCTCCTCCAGGCTGAACAACCCCAACTCCCTCAGCTGGTCCTCATAGGAGAGGTGCTCCAGCCCTCTGATCATCCTCATGGCCCTCCTCTGGACTCACTCTAATATGTCCGTGTCCTTCTTGTGCTGGGGGCCCTAGAGCTGAACACAGTAGTCATTTTCCTATGTTAACGGTTCTACGTATATATTCTGCCATCTCTGAAGACCTGCAGAGCACGCATTTCAGTCCTTCTGTACCTCCTCTCTCCCTTTCCAAGGTGGATGCCCAGCTGCAAGTTGTACGTAAACTGGAGGAGAAGGAACACTTACTGCAAAGCAGTATTGGAACAGGGGAGAAGGAGCTAGGCCTCCGAACACAGGCCCTGGAAATGAACAAACGCAAGGTGAGCAGTTGCTTGATTTCCTCTTGGATTATAAGATGGGGTGGTCTTGAGGGAAGCATAGAAGGCTCCTGTCTTTCATTGGTGTTATGGTACCTGATATTCCCTCCTTTTGGACTAGTATACCAGAATGCTGAGGAGTTCTAAAGAGAGTTCTAATTAAGGTGTGGTAGACTGATGTTTCCTTTGATAAAGATGAGCAAGGTGTAGTTGTTTCTGTGATAGGTTTCCTGTAAAAGGCACCTTAGCTCAGACTATCATGAAAGACGCAACAGCCAGATTAAGTTAACTGGCACCAAGTAAAGCTTTCATAGGAAATACGAGATAAATAAAAGAAAATTATGGTTGGGGAACGTTGAGACACTTGTTAAATGTGTAAGATCATAAAACAAAGTAGGCCTGTAGAGTGGAATAAAACTGAGTGTCATGGCTGATCCTGCCGTTGTTATCGAGTCTTTAGTAGAAATACAGGAATGACATAACAGACAGGAAGGCAGGAATAGCACTTTGAAGAGATGGGGGATTTCTGTGCAATCACTTGTGTGTAATATGTTCTGAAGTACTAAGAGAACTTGGCTAATACTAGTTAGAGAACACTAAGAAACTTGTGAAGAGAGAAAACAGATTAAAAACAAACAAAACCACAACAGAACTCATCTTGCAGTTCTCTCTAGCTTAGCTTTAGGCCTGCCTGTAAATTTAGTTGAGAAAGTGTAGGAGTGGAGGGCTGAAAACACTTGAATGAGAAAAGAATTGTGGGGGCATTGATGTTTTTCTAATCAAGTTGCATTACAGTGTAATAGGGCTTATCTTTAACAAAGAGGAGTGTTCAAGCTAAATGATTAGAGCTTGTTGACAAGAAGATAATTTGTTGTTCTTGTAAAGTTTAGGGAATAAATTTAGGTCTTCCATTTGAAAATGCCATAATCAGATTGAAAAAAGTAAATCTCCAGTGGCCCTGGAAGTATTCTATGGGCAGTAATGAATTGTCTGGTGGAGGGACTAGAAATCACTAGAACTTTTTCTGTGTCTGTTACTTCTATACTGGTTTACTTTTTCAGGCCATGGATGCAGCCCAGCTTGCAGATGACCTGAAAACCCAGCTAGAGCTGGCTCAGAAGAAGCTACATGACTTCCAGGATGAGATAGTGGAAAACAGAGTAACTAGAGAGAAAGAGATGTTCAACTTCAAAAGGGCTGAGGTATGCAGTTTGTACACAATCAATCCTTCAGTATCTGTCTCCTTTTGCATTGAACTCAGAGCAGATTCCAACCACATGAGTTTCCTTACTGTTTCCTAGCTAAAACTTTTTGTTGTTGTTGTTGTCCATTCGCTTGGATTTCAGCTCAATCTATTGAAATAGCCTCTTGGCTGTGTAGGTTTTGATATTATTGACAATACAAGTGGCACCAGATGATGATGTCATCTCTCGTAATTCTTTTGGTCTATCAGCAATAAAAGTATAGGTGGAGTGACTTAGCTAGGTGCACTGTTGGGCAGGTGCTACCTCTGTTTCTTCCTTGGATTAGTTGTGACAGAAGACACTGCTCATCTATTTGCCCTCTTGTTTTCATACAGGAAGACATTTCTAGGTTACGCAGGAAGCTGGAGACCACTAAGAAGCCTGACATGGTTCCCAACTGTGATGAGATATTGATGGAAGAAATCAAGGATTACAAGGTGCGTAGCTGTCTCCTGCTTCCCTCTTAGCTCTGCTTTAACCAAAAGGCTGTGTAGTCATGCTTTCAGTATATATTATTTGTCTAGACTTTGGCACTGTAGACCTATTTTGCATAGAAGAAAGCACCCTTTCTATATAAGGAGTGGAAAGACCTTCATCTTCAGTCACATTTTATTGTATCTAGTGCAATGCAGTGAGCCCTCTCTATAATGATTCTGTCTTGCAGGCCCGCCTGACCTGCCCGTGCTGTAACATGCGCAAAAAGGATGCTGTCCTCACAAAGTGTTTTCATGTCTTCTGCTTTGAGTGTGTGAAAACACGCTATGACACCCGGCAGCGTAAGTGCCCCAAGTGCAATGCTGCCTTTGGAGCCAATGACTTCCACAGGATCTACATCGGTTGATTCTTTCCACTGGAGTCACAGGAAGTTGCTGCTTGTCGTGACCACCCAGCCTCCCTCACTTTCTCTTATTGTCACCTGTGGGGCAGTCAGTGCTTCTGTCTGTTCATCTACGGTCTCTTCTGGGCAGTGTGGTTGGGGAATGGAAAGAAATAGATTGTAGATTTTAGTTCTGTTCTTGTCCATATTCTTTTATTCTCGCCTTCATTTTTTTGTGGATTTTTTTGATGCCTCAGAGGATGTTTTCCATCTATCAATTTCACACTGTCAAGTTGGAAAATATCTAAGTGAAGTCCTGGCTTGGTTGGATGAGAGCTGTCTGTGGTCCTGCAGAAAGAAATGAGGCCTTCACAGAATCACAGAATCATCTACGTTGGAAGAGACCTACAAGATCACCCAGTCCAGACCCAACACTAACAAGTCCTCCACTAAACCGTATCACTAAGCTCTACATCTAAATGTCTCTTAAAGACCTCCAGGGATGGTGACTCAACCACTTCCCTGGGCAGCCCATTCCAGTGCCTAACAACCCTTTTGGTAAAGTTCTTCCTAATATCCAACCTAAACCTCCCCTGGCGCAACTTTAGCCCATTCTCCCTCGTCCTGTCACCAGGCACGTGGGAGAACAGACCAACCCCCACCTTGCTACCGCCTCCTTTAAGGTACCTGTAGAGAGCGATGAGGTCTCCCCTGAGCCTCTTCTTCTCCAGGCTAAACAATCCCAGCTCCCTCAGCCACTCCTCGTAAGACTTGTTCTCCAGACCCCTCACCAGCTTCGTTGCCCTTCTCTGGACTCGCTCGAGCACCTCCATGTCCTTCTTGTAGCGAGGGGCCCAAAACTGAACACAGTACTCGAGGTGCAGCCTCACCAGAGCCGAGTACAGGGGGACAATCACTTCCCTAGCCCTGCTGGCCACACTGCTTCTTATGCAAGCCAGGATGCTGTTGGCCTTCTTGGCCACCTGAGCACACTGCTGGCTCATATTCAGCTGCCTATCAACCAGCATTCCCAGGTCCTTCTCTGCCAGGCAGCTTTCCAGCCACTCATCTCCCAGCCTGTAGCGCTGCTTGGGGTTGTTGCGCCCCAGGTGCAGGACCCGGCACTTGGCCTTGTTGAACTTCATACAGTTGGCCTCAGCCCATCGGTCCAGCCTATCCAGATCCTCCTGCAGAGCCTTCCTGCCCTCGAGCAGATCGACACACGCACCTAACTGGGTGTCATCTGCAAACTTACTGAGGGTGCACTCGATCCCCTCATCCAGGTCATTGATAAAGATATTAAAGAGGACCGGCCCCAGCACTGAGCCCTGGGGGACTCCACTAGTAACCGGCCTCCAACTGGATTTGGCTCCATTCACCACAACTCTTTGGGCCCGGCTACCCAGCCAGTTTCTAACCCAACGAAGTGTACGGCAGTCCAAGCGGCCAGTTTCTTGAGGAGAATGCTGTTGGAATCGGTGTCAAAAGCCTTACTGAAGTCAAGGTAGACCACATCCACAGCCTTCCCCTCATCCACCAAGCGCGTCACTTGGTCATAGAAGGAGATCAGGTTCGTCAAGCAGGACCTGCCTTTCATAAACCCATGCTGACTAGGCCTGATTGCCTGGTTGCCCTTCAAGTGCCGCGTGATGACACTCAAGATAATCTGCTCCATGAGCTTCCCTGGCACTGAGGTCAAACTAACAGGCCTATAGTTTCCTGGGTCTACCCTCCGTCCCCTCTTGTAGATGGGCGTCACGTTTGCTAGCTGCCAGTTGAGTGGGACCTCCCCTGATAGCCAGGACTGCTGATAAATGATGGAAGGTGGCTTGGTCAGCTCTTTGCCAGTTCTCTAAGTACCCTCGGGTGGATCCCATCCGGCCCCATCGACTTGCGTATATCCAAGTGCTGTAGCAGGTCGCCAACCATTTCCTCGTGGATTGTGAGGGCCACAATCTGCTCCTGACCCCTTTCCACCAGGTCAGGGTACTGGCTATCCAGGGAACAACTGGTTTTGCTGCTAAAGACTGAGGCAAAGAAGGCATTAAGCACCTCAGCCTTCTCCTCATCTTTTGTAACTAAGTTTCCCCCCGCATCCAGTAAAGGATGGAGATTCTCCTGAGTCCTCCTTTTTGTGTTTACATATTTATAAAAACATTTTTTATCTGTAACAGCAGTAGCCAGATTGAGCTCCAGATGAGCTTTGGCCTTTCTAATTTTGTCCCTGCACAGCCTTACAGCATCCTTATAATCCTTCCAAGTGGCCCGCCCTCTTTTCCAGAGATCATAAACCCTCTTTTTTTTCCCCTAAGCTCTAACCACAACTCTCTGTTCAGCCAGGCTGGTCTTCTTCCACGCCAGCTCGTCTTTGGGCACGTGGGGACAGACCGCTCCTGAGCCATTAAGATTTCCTTCTTGAGGAGTGCCCAGCCTTCCTGGACTCCTCTGCCCTTCAGAACCTCCTCCTAAGGGACTCTGCCAAGCAGTGTCCTGAACAGCTCAAAGTCTGCCCTCCTTTATTTCAGGACTTTACTCTGGTTGTCAAGTATTAAATGCCGTGAAAGTATGGTGGCATTACTGGGTGTGAATGGGAAGCTCTTCCCATTGAAAGGCCAAATAAGGAATGAACTGGTACATTTGTAGAGCTCAGTGGAGTGACTCCTTAGGCATGTATCTTCCTGAGTCAGGCCAAAAATCTGTGAAGACTGGTGCATTAGTAAACGTCGTCTGTACCCAAAAGCATACGCACATCTTTATATTCATCAGGGAAGAAAGAAGCTGTTGGTAAATCTTTGAAAATAGCATACCACTGATGACCCTGGTTGATGTGGACATCTTCTAGGCTGACATTGCTGTCATTGTCCTTAGGTTCCAGAAAATACTTTGTAGAGGTTTCTTTGGTGCAGTTTTGCCACAAGGATTAATCTTGTAATGCACAAGCTATAATAAAAGCTGTGGATTGGGTTATTTGTCTGTTTTTTCTTGACTTTGGTAGTATCTAGATATGCTTCTGTCTTTTGCAGGGTTATTGGAAACTTTTTTTTCCAAAGCCTTCAGCTTGTAAAGCAGAGTGGTGAACTTCTTCTGTCTTCAAAAATAGTTATCTGGAACAAGTTTTGTCCTTTTGGCTATACATTCACAACTTTATTCCTAACACAACAGAAGTACCAAAGTGCTGGACTATTTGTGCATCCGTTCTGTCATTGTTGATAGAAATTTTGTGAAAAGACACACTATACATTGTAGCCTCTATACTCCCTGTACTGTAAGGCTACGTTTGAAGTCTGCTGCTAAAAATGAAAGGTAAGTCACTTATTTACAACATTCTTTCATAAGGTGTGGTGTTTTTCCTGTAACACTTAATTTTCTTGGAAGTTCCTCTTGGAACTGCCAGAGGTTTGTCTCATCCATGCACCTTCATTGAATCGTAAAATCTGAATTATCTTCCTGTATGTGCTTATACCAAAAACAACAAAAACAATAGTGAAGTGAAAGTAATTAATCACACACTATCTTGTAGTATGCATTGCTATTTTTAGCTTTCCAAAAGACTCAAAAATATGAATTAAGCCCTGTGAACCATGTAAATTACTGTGAATCCTCAAAATTGAGAAGGAACATGTCCCTGACTTTGCAAGGGGAAGCTGGGGTGCTGAGAGTTTGTGTTATGGCTTATATGCTGTCTTAGTGTGTGCAGAAGGAATGAAAGCAGAACCTTCACTTTCATTAGAAGTTGCTGTTTGGATTACAGTTCGTGACTTCATGTCAGAGAAAGGAGAGGATGTGTTAGGAATAATAATACTTACGGGAGATTTCGTGGTACAAATGCCTGCTCATCAGAAGCAGGACTTTGGTCACCAGCAAACATTGCCTGGATCTTTGAACAGCTTTGCTGTAACAGCACACTTTTTTGCAGCTGTGAAAAACCTGAATTATACAGCCTTTATAGATTTACAAAGTCCTAAAGTCATGAAGTCACTCTGCATTTCTACTTTAAGTCAAGCTGGAAACTTCTGTGCATATACTGTTAGTGTTGGGTTTAGTCTGGTCACAGTAGCAAACAAACATTTGAAGCACTCTGGATTTGTTTCACAGATGATGTTTGGAGACACTCGTTTTCTCTTTCCTCCCCAAGATAAAAATATCTTCTTATTATAAAATAATATTTTAGTTTAAGCTGAGTAAGTCCTTGAAGATTATTGTGGAAGCTATTAATCATCTTTCTGTGCTTATAATTTAAACACTGAGAAACAGTGAATATTTTAGATAGTCTGTTTTGGCTTGTCTGAATGAGTGAAAATGATTAAAAAGTATATCAAGGCTAAAAATAATTCTGTTGAAAAGGAAGGGGTACAAATATTCTTTAGAGAAAGTCTGTCCACATTCAGTAACTGAACCAGAGTAATCAAATGTAAATAAAGAAAAAGCCTCTGTAGCATTAACGAGGTGGGGAAGGGTGATGTGTGTGTGTGTGGAGTGGATTTGGGGGAGTGTAAAGAGTTTGCAAGAGCTCACGGTATGGTTTCTGAGGAGCACTGCCATCAAGAAGGTCGCCTATAAAGGTGACAGTTGTATGTCATGGGCAAAATAAATCAGCGTGGAATGATGAATTGAAAGTATTACAATTTAAAAACAAAAAATCCCATTCAAAATAGATGAGGTCAGAAAGAAGTACAGCTGCAAAGTCTGGAAATTTTCTTTGATTTTCCTTCCTTCCACCAATCTTATACAGAGTGTAAAAATGTCAGGACACATCACAGGTCACTTATATCATTAGCTTGACCCTGTGTCAAGCAGGAAAACCGTCATCTGTGTTCTTACTCAGTCCAGATGCCATCCGTTCTTCAAATCTGTTGACTGAAGTTACTCTCTGCTTGTGATAATAGAAGCTCAAAAAGTGTTTGAACTGACTGCTGTCCTATAAATCTTCTGTCTGCCTCTTCTATAACATCAAGTTAGTCCTAAGGATAGCTCTCTGTTTCCAGTCCATTGGCTGTAATCTACTTCTGCTTTCTCCTCTGTGGCCTTTGTAAATATGTGTAGGGCTTTGTGGAATCCAGACAGGATGAAGTCCTTGAGGAATTAAAGTTCCTCCCTCAGTCTGAGGAGGGGGGAATTAAACTTGAGTCCCGAGAGAGGGAGGAATTAAACTTGAGGCACGAGACAGAACCATGTACAGCCTCTTGACACAGCCAATCCCCACCTCTCCATGCAGCCTGCAGGCATTGGCTTGTGTGCAATACTCCTCATTCTATTATGGGCAAACATCCTGAAAGCCATGGCAAACATTGTTCCCTGTGGGATCAGGCTGGGTTCTCTCTCAGATGAGAGACAATAGAATAACATGGCTATGGAAATGCAGACCTGATTGAAAAAAATCCTTGTGTTTTTCTTTTTTTCTGGGTCTTGGTACAGAGTTGAGAAATCTAAGGACCAAGCAGCTGGTCAGATGTGTGTGAGCTGACCTCCTCTACATCCCTAAGTCGTGTACTTTTTGCATGTGGGGTTAACCCACTCTTCCGTGTAGTGTGTTTGAGGTCTGGTGAAAAAGGCAAATTGCAAGAACCTTTCATTTTTCCCTTTTTTCTTTGCCAGGTTGATGTTTTGATAGGGAAACTGTGCACCTTTAGCAATTAAGTTCAGATTACCTTAAACTGACGTAGCCTTCAGATTTGTTTCGTGGTTGCATGACTATTTGAAACCATCGTGATAGCGTTACAGAATGCTTTTGTTTAAAGGAACATCCTCATTCAGTGCTGCCTATTGGCAAAACCTGTCTCTGCTGGGCAATAACTTCAACCCTCAACCAAAAGGCCTCTGGTTAATACTGTGGTAATTCAGAGCAATCCCTGTTTTGCATTTGACATGTGAGTAGCCCCTAAGACACCCAGCAGAAACACAGATTTTTGTTTACCATTAATTATTAGGTGGCTGACATTTCTTCATTTGTGTTTTTGTCTTTAAAGAGTGGTTTGTTGAAGGATTGGATGTTTGGATTGGACTTTGAACCAGAACATGCACAGTTAAGATTTCGTTACGATTTTTAATTTCACATCTTTTAAAGCTAATATTGATCAACTTTCCCTGGACTCATAATACATGTAGAGATATGGAAGTAACAAACTTGATAAACCTACTGATAAAATTGGCTTGGAATATTTCTTTCCTAGTGTTTGTCTCGTAATAATGAAAAAAATAGTGTTCATTTGTTCTAACCAAATGAAGTCAGAGGTTGGAAGATACTGGATATTACACAGATAAAAAGCTTTTCAGAAGAAGCTGGTTATCTAAATGAGTGAGGGAGGGTAAGGGAAGGCAACAAATGCAAATTGAGTGACTTGATCTGGGTCATGTAGTTTTTTAGGTGCAGGGAAAGAAGGGACCTCCTGGGTGTTTCAGACCTCTCTGATGTGCAGGTGTCACGTCACCTGGCCCCACATTCCTGTTTTATGTCTTAATCCACTCTTTTCTGGGTAACAGACTATTTAAAGAAGCAGCCGTGCTTGCTGCCCAAAAGCAGAGGCCAAAGACTGACTGATCAGGGAGTAGAATATGAGCTCCTCTTACTGGGACTAATTGATCTGGGTATTGCTGCTATCAGCATTAAGTAGTCAGTGCAAAGCTTTTCATTTGCAAGTGTTTTTGAAAGCTTAAAGGTGGGAGAAAAAAAAAAAAAGGTAGCATGCCTTATTCAAACCCCATAATACATTTTCATGTCTGGCTGAAGCCTTTCACAGAATCACAGAATTGTATAGGTTGGAAGAGACCTCCAAGATCATCTAGTCCAACCTCTGTCCAACACTAACAAGACCTCCACTAAACCATATCACTAAGCTCTACATCTAAACGTCTTTTAAAGACCTCCAGGGATGGTGACTCAACCACTTCCCTGGGCAATCCATTCTAATGCCTTTTGGTAAAGAAGTTCTTCCTAATATCCAACCTAAACCTCCCCTCGCGCAACTTTAGCCCATTCCCCCTCGTCCTGTCACCAGGCACGTGGGAGAATAGACCAACCCCCACCTCGCTACCGCCTCCTTTAAGGTACCCGTAGAGAGCGATAAGGTCGCCCCTGAGCCTCTTCTTCTCCAGGCTGAACAATCCCAGCTCCCTCAGCCGCTCCTCGTAAGACTTGTTCTCCAGACCCCTCACCAGCTTCGTTGCCCTTCTCTGGACTCGCTCGAGCACCTCCATGTCCTTTGGGCGAGGGGCCCAAAACTGAACACAGTACTCGAGGTGCAGCCTCACCAGAGCCGAGTACAGGGGGACAATCACTTCCCTAGCCCTGCTGGCCACACTGCTTCTTATACAAGCCAGGATGCTGTTGGCCTTCTTGGCCACCTGAGCACACTGCTGGCTCATATTCAGCTGCCTATCAACCAGCATTCCCAGGTCCTTCTCGGCCAGGCAGCTTTCCAACCACTCATCTCCCAGCCTGTAGCGCTGCTTGGGGTTGTTGCGCCCCAGGTGCAGGACCCAGCACTTGGCCTTGTTGAACTTCATACAGTTGGCCTCAGCCCATCGGTCCAGCCTATCCAGATCCTCCTGCAGAGCCTTCCTTCCCTCGAGCAGATCGACACACGCACCTAACTGGGTGTCATCTGCAAACTTACTGAGGGTGCACTCGATCCCCTCGTCCAGATCATCGATAAAGATATTAAAGAGGACCGGCCCCAGCACTGAGCCCTGGGGGACTCCACTAGTAACCGGCCTCCAACTGGATTTGGCTCCATTCACCACAACTCTTTGGGCTCAGCCATCCAGCCAGTTTTTAACCCAACGAAGCATATGCCAGTCCAAGCCACGAGCAGCCAGTTTCTTGAGGAGAACGTTGTGGGAAAGGGTGTCAAAAACCTTACTGAAGTCAAGGTAGACCACATCCACAGCCTTCCCCTCATCCACCAAGCGCGTCACTTGGTCATAGAAGGAGATCAGGTTCGTCAAGCAGGACCTGCCTTTCATAAACCCATGCTGACTGGGCCTGATCGCCTGGTTGCCTTGCAAGTGCCGCGTGATGACACTGAAGATAATCTGCTCCATGAGCTTCCCAGGCACTGAGGTCAAACTGACAGGCCTATAGTTCCCCGGGTCTACCCTCCGTCCCCTCTTGTAGATGGGCGTCACGTTTGCTAGCCGCCAGTCGACTGGGACCTCTCCTGATAGCCAGGACTGCTGATAAATGATGGAAAGTGGCTTGGCCAGCTCCTCCGCCAGTTCTCTCAGTACCCTCGGGTGGATCCCATCCGGCCCCATCGACTTGCGTATTTAACCATGCCTGCTAGGACTGTCACCCTTGGCAACATTTACACAGTTGGCTGGAGGTACAGGGAGGGTAAAGATGATTTTAGTGATGTATCTGGGAGACCAGAGTTAATTCTGACAAACATTCTTTGTAATACAGGATGTGTTGTGAAGTGTTGTTTGAAAACTCATGGAAATCCTGTATTAACAACACAGTCACTTGGATTGATGTATTATTTATTCAGATGCTGAACAGCTTACCCTTCCTTCCACTCTACTCATCATCCAGGTTGGAGGGAGCTCCACTCAGTACATTGCCTTTGAAACAGCAAATCTCAATCCCCTTTACAGTAAGCATTGGTCCACCAGGAGGTTTTGGTGCCAAATTCCCTTTGACTTCGGTGGGAGTTTGGTGTCAGAATAAATCAGTGGACCAGATCCCCTTTATGTTACTTTGGCTGTGAGAAAGAACCTTAACATCAATTGTAGACAGAAAATGTTAAGGGAGTGGTTTCACAGAGGAGATACCTCACCTTTGGTCGTAGATAATGGTCTGCAGCACTGCTGCCCTCTCCCCTCCCCTCATCCTTGTCTTGTGCCACTGTGAACCCATCCCCTCACATCTGCCAGTGCAGCTGGTTTTGCATGGCTTCTCTCTGGGTGGGAGTGCAAAGTGAACCCAGGCTCAGAAGCAGACAGAGGTGGTGGTTTGTTTTTTTGCCAAGTTATTTCTAAGCTGGTTGAGTTCCTTTATCACAGTCACAGAGCAGCCACATCTGCATTTGTGCTGACAGAGCTAAGGGAACAGTGTGTACTGGGACTGCCACCAAGAATTTGTCTCGTGAGCCACAGCCTGTGCCAGGAGGGAAGGGGTTGCCAACATAGAAACTAGCACCTGGTGTAATGAGGCAACCATAAGGAGCCTTAGCATAAACAGAGACTAAACCCATAGGTACCACAACAAAAACATACCAACAAGGGACATGCTTCCAATGAGCAGTTTAGATTTCCTTGTTCTTTTTTTTTTGCCTTTTCTTTTTGAATTAATGCACAGAGAGGGCTAAAAAAGAGGGAACTTCACTGTAGTGCCAAGTGAAGGAAACAGGAACTCCTGCTGTTCAGACAGTTCTTGTTTCTCTAGTCCCTTGGGAATGGCTGAAGTTGGCTGGGAGAATGCAAAACTTGTTAGGAAAGGAGGAGGACCCAGGAGGGTGGCAGTGGCTGTGGGCTGCTGCAACTCTGCTCTCATGAAGAGCATATTGCCTGCTTTATTTTCATGCCTCTTCCCGGCATTACAAAAGCACGTTAAAAATTTTACAGAGGAGGGGAGAAAGGGAGAAAAGGGGAAAGGGCCCGAGTATGCTGTCCTAGGGCTCTGCAGTCCTGTTTGTTCTCTGATACTCTTCCAGCTCTGATTTCCTGTCCATGGCTAGCTGCAGCTCCTGCTTGATGATTTGGATCTGCTTCTCCAGCTCTGTGAGCTCTTGCGTCACCGAGGTCCTGGCAATGCTGAGGGAGTCTGCTTTCCCGTTGGTCGTTAAACAAGCCGGAGTCTCTCTCCTCACCTGCGGCAGTGGGATGTCTTGGTGCTGTTGGATCACCACCTCATTTTGCCCCTCGTTGGTGCAAACGTATTTTTTCCGGTGACAGTTGCCCGTGTTGGCTGTATTCCACACAGCATGCTGGCTGTTCCCTACATGGGACCTGAACAGAGGTGTGAGAGTTAATACAAAATCATAGTCTTCTCATGTGAGTATGCAACCCCTCCCTGGGAGTCATCCTACTGGAAAAATATGCTGCTGCTGCTATCAATTACATTTAAATACGATTCCTTTATCTTTGGAATTATTTTTCCTCAGAAGTACAAATTATAAACACAGATGGCCAAATGTCTGTGGTAAACCATACCAAAGAATCGAACAGAATCCTAAAATTCAAGTTCCCCACATTTTTATTTTTTAGTTATTGAATTATAGTCCTCTCTACTCCAGCTCAGAAAGATTTAGGACTGCTTCCAAAGCTTTCTGAAAGCCTTTGTGGCTGCAACATCTAGAGTTCTTTACAGCATTAGTCCTTTGGGGGAGTGGACATGATGACATGGTTTATCCAAACCTTGCAGTGTAGAAATGTGAGCTTCCCAACAGACATCAGTGTCATTATCGCTAACCTGTCATTTCAGATTATTTTTTATTTCACAGTTTAAAGCACAGCTCTTTGATAAAGCTTTCGTGACTGCCACAGCTTCTACTGCTTGTGGCTCAGGTGATCTGGGGAGGTGAATGTAACAGAGGCCCAAGTCCGCAGTCAACACTTGTGTTTCATCGAGTAAGTGAAATCCTATGGAGTTTGGCTACTGATGTTGAGAAGTTTTCCTAGTATGGAGTTTAAAGAGTTTTGGACAGTTAAGACCTGAAAAAAACAGCGGAGTTTCCTCCCTGAGGAAAATAGCAGTACCGTAATACAAATTCTTTCTACCTCTTTTCTGTATCTTGGTGCTTTCAGTAATTCCACAGTCCTCAGCAGGAATAAAATGAAGTGCAGTAATATAATTGATTTGAGAGCCCTCGGTCCTATCTTGCTGCATTATTATTCATTACAAGCTGGGCACCATGTTACTGGGTGTCTTGAGTTAAATTCACCACAATTCTGTGCAAATGGCAGCTTAGACCACGTGAAGAGCAAAGACTGTAGGTGGGCATGCAGAAACACACACATGAGCTGGGTGTTGCACAAGCAGGATTTTTTGGCAGCAGCACATCTTCACTCTGAATTATTAAAGAATATTTGTGTACTTCTTTTTCTAAGCCACAGTGTAAGGCTTGTGACCATTCCTTGTGTTATGAAGTTTTTGCACAGATCAGTTTCTGTCAAATAATTCAGCCAGTGCTTTTTTTTTTTTTTTTTTATTATTATCAGAGATGCAGAGTCCCCCCACTTGGAAGGACTCCTTTGCCCTTGGACTGCTACTGCCCCTGCAAGGGCGATGTGGGAGGAAGAAATGTTTTGCGGCAGGCAGCACTTGTTACTGCCGTTTAGAGATCAAAAGCAAGGAGCTGCTGTGGCAAGGAGGTGCTACACTGAGGATTTATTGGGGCAATAAATGAAGGAACGAACAGAGGAAATTAGCTGCATGCATTTTTATGAACTCATTTACATATAGGCAGTGTAGAAGCCTGTAAGTGTTTATTTCTTATATTTGCTGACATTGGTGCAGGACTAACAAACTGAGCAAGACATTCATTTACATGTTCTGGCCACACTGAAGTTACACGCAGTTTCAGTCATGCCAAATACACAGCAGCAGTCAGGAAGATGTTTCTTTTCTACATGTCTCTACTCATTTTCTACTCGGGTATAAAAGCGGTTGCCTGCATCAGTAGTTTTAAGTTACTGAGCAAGTGTTTAGTTTTAAGAGAGTGCCTTGTGTTCCCAAGGGTCATAGATAAGTCAGACTGTTTGCTCTTCAGAGCACAAGGCAAGTTTGTTACCTACATTTTTCTCCAACAAGAGACAAAGGTTTTTGAAAGGACTGCATTTTCCTTTTTTCAGCTTAGTTCTTATTCTGAAAAATAAGAAAGCTGAAAAAAAAAATAAACATATACCACCTGATCAGTTATTCACTGCAAAGCTGTCTCACAGGGCCCTACACATCTGCCAGTTCATTAATATATAAGTAAAAACAAGGCAGCAAACTTTAAAATCTGCAATGCGTGTGTTTAGAATGGAGCGCTTTATTTAGCTGTAAGGGAAATCATGAAAGAACAAGATTTCTGGGTTTAATGCTTTCTATTGTAACCAGCTCATTTCTGCTTCCCTCTTGTCATTTCTATTGTTTCCCCCCTTTTTTTTTTTCTTCCTGTTCTGTTATCTTTGGAGTGTATTAGACCCATAAGTAGATATCCAGACACACTGCACTTCATTTAAAAGTAATTTCTGTACTTTGGTTTTTAAGGCATGCAAAAATTCCTACCTCTTTTCTACTCGTTTTGTCTTAGGCTGGCATTTGTCTTCAATAAATGAACTGTTCAGAGCACGATGTAATCTCTAGAGGGAAAAGAAGAAAATAAATTACTAAAAGCAAGATTAAAAATAGCTCCATAAATACATAAACAATTTGGGCTTTGTGTGATGGACTTGAGTATAAATTATTTTGCTTGTTCAAGGATACAAGCAATGTCTGTGCTTTGCCATTACAACAAATGTATGTTCCCATACTTCCCTGAAGAAGGGCAATCTGAAAGGTGGAGAAGTAGTTTGCTAGCAATCCCTGGTGTTAGAATTCCAGAGAACAAAGGTGGATCTTAGCAAACTACATTATTTTCTAAAAAATCTCTTTCACTGTACTGCTTGAAAGCAGTAGAAGCTTTTATTATTATTACTTTTTTTTTTGCCTTTTGCTGCAAAGTAACCTCTTCCTTTAACGCAAACATGCAGAGCAATTTTCTTCCATTTTTTCCTTAGAGTAATGGAGGAAATTACCCAGCACTTAGTGCATGCATGAAAAAGCTTAGGAGCCCATTATAATAAGATAAAATCTTTGGGCTATCTAGGCCAAATTAATAACGCTGTTGGTGTCCAAAAGAGTGGTATGGTTAAAAGTACAAATGGAAAGGCCCCTTCTGTAGACTTTGCAGCTGTGAACATTTCATAGATTCATAGAATGGCTTTTGGAAGGGACCTCAGAAATCATCCAGCTCCAACCCCCCTGCCATGGGAAGGGATGCCACCCACTGGATCAGATTGCTCAGGGCCTCATCCAACCTGGTCTTGAACACCTCCGGACCAGGTTTAGAAGTTTAGAGGAGTTAGAAGCTAAAGGAGTAAAACTCATGATGTATCATTCAGGCTTTTGAGGTCTTGATTTTTTTTTCCCTTTCTTACTTTTCTTTCTTTCTTTATTATTATTATTATTATTATTTTTGAATTAGAATTACATGGAAATACGCTTAAAGAAAATTTCCTCGTTCCTAGAAGGAGAATAAAGAAACATTTTCTGTGTGACTTATAGAACCAGGAAACTCACATATTATTGCTAGGGCCAAGAAAGAAAGATTGAACACTTATAAATCTGAAAATAAATAAATATAAAGTAAATAAATATTTGAAAGTATTTCCTTTTGCTTTTGATTTTATCCTTAAGTAAGACTTTTCAAATTCCAGTAGCTGCTGTCACACTTCAAATGCCACTTGGTGGTGCTCTTCTTACAGCCTTTTATACGTTACTCTTGTCCAGGCTTTCCTAATCACCCTGACATTATTTTCATAGGGTTACTACTGAATACATACCTGACTTGTATGGAGCCAGTACTTCATCTTGGATTTCTTCTTGATCCGTGGTAGAACCAATCTGTACACAATGTGTTCCCCAATAGTTGTGAGAATGGACAAGACAAACCCAATGCACAACATCACAAAGAGCCCAGAAAAATGCTTGATGCCCATTTGCAGTGTCTGTGAATAAAATCAAAAGGGGAAGTTAATGAAGGAGACTGTTAGTTTATTTTAATAGATGCTTCTGTTTCATCATTTGGAAATGTGGTCTGACGCAGCAGTGAAGTATTGCAGAATAGTCTGGATCTTGGTCACAGCAAAACCTTTCTGTGCTGTGTGGCCACTGGAGAGCTTGGTGTTCAGTCAGAGCGAAAGACCTGTAATGAGAGTGAGATTCAGGCATAGACCAGGGATTTTTTTTATTTTTATTTTTTTGCTGTGCTATTTCCCTAATGAGATGAAGTGCTGAGCACTTGAGAATCCAGTACTTGGGGTATCTTTGCATTTGCATTTGTAAAAGGACATACTGCTTGACAGAATATACTCAATGAACTGTAGAGCGAATCTTTCATCAGCAGTGAGCTAAGACTGCTCATATTTTCTGAGAACTGATCATTAACTTTCTCTTTTTGTGCTTTACCCTTGATGGAAGGTCGTGGAGAAAGTGTTTTGAAGTAGTAGCACAAACATGGCGTCTCTCTGCTCCCTACGTTAACGCGACTAAAACTGTGTTTTTTAGGAATCATCAC
Organism: Cygnus atratus; assembly: GCF_013377495.2. Classification (NCBI taxonomy): domain Eukaryota; kingdom Metazoa; phylum Chordata; class Aves; order Anseriformes; family Anatidae; genus Cygnus; species Cygnus atratus. The sequence continues at coordinate 75,075,594 of NC_066396.1, forward strand.
CGCCATTATGAAAAATGAACACTCACCTTGGCTTCCCCTGACCCACTCCTTTCATGTAGTTTAGGAGCCATTTATTAATTTGAATCTCTTATTGGCATTAATCATGTCTGAAGACTGAGGAACTATGTACAGCAGCAGTCTATACCACAAAAACCTGCTCTCCAATTTATAGGTCAGGCGTGCCTGTTATGCAAAGTCTCAGTACACTTATTGTCATGCGCCTGTAACTCAGTTATGAATTCATCAACAACTAAAAACTCTTCCTAATAATTATTGCCCACAGACTTCTTGGGAAATATTTCCAAGAATACAGATTCTACCCCTGTCTTTCTATTAAAGAATGTTACTCACCATGACATTAGAAAATTGCTTGGGTAGGGTTACGTGTCAGGAGATGCCATCTGGGATGCTATCACCATGAATATTTGACCTTTGTGTGCCTTGAGTTTGTTGTTTTTGTCATGGGGGTGGAGAGTGCTCTGTTATGACTATAGCTGTGGAACCCACAAAAGAAACCAGATCTAGTTGAGAGTTAGATAAATCACATTTTTGGATAGATCTTATTATGTGGTCATTTTAAGCCAGAATTGATTTGTGATGAATCTACTGAAGTTGAAGACTCTAAAGTCTCTTTATATACTTTTACTAGGTTACTGATAGTATTTCCCTCTCGGTTTCTTTATTTGGTTTCTCTTTAGAACACAATGATATGAGGCAGCATATCACAGGTTTTTAAGAACAAAGCTTCAGCAGTCAAGCAGAGTGTGAACACTTGTATGTAGAAATGGCAATGAAACGTCATTTTGAGGACCCTTCTTGACCCAAGCAGAATTCTTGAAAAGAGAATTCTTTTACTAATGAATCAACACTTCAAGGGCTGTAATGGGGGTGTAAAAACAGTTTCTAAAGAAAACTACTGCAGCCAGGAAAGGAAAGGAAAGAAGAAAAATACAAGATAATGACTTCGGGGTAGAAGAGTCAGAATCTTGAAACAAGGTTTTGCTCACGTTGACAGTTCATCAGTTCAACCTAAAACCAAAACTCCCACTCAGCACTGGAATTTCTTGTTGGCAAGAATCTGTTGTCCTATAGTTTGTCCTTCTTGTGAGGGGAACAGGATTACAAAACAGGGCTTCTAGCAAAAACAGTGTTACAAAAATCACAGGTGGTAATACTCCAGACCACTGAAAAAACAAATTCTTTCATTGGAGCTCTGTGTTACTGGCCTGTTTTTGTTTGTTTGTTTGTTTGCTTTTAATTAGCAGTAAAGCACAAGTTTTAGCCTACATAGCATAAAAGCAGATTGAGGCCCTGCATCTGATCTTTTTCTCAGTCTGTAGACCTGAATATGGCCCATCTCTGAATTCAGCATAAAAAAGTACTTATAAGAAGCCAAAGTGCTGCTATCTGTGCTAGCTGAATAGGACATTCACTCTTGTTAATCCTTCACAAAGCATTAACAAGATCAAGCATCACTTGCTTCCCAAAATAGGAAGTTCAAGGACCAGTATGAAACAACATCTTTAGAGCTGTAGACTTAACAGTAACTACAAGAATAAATTGAATGAGAAATAGAAAAATAATTGATAAGGAATGGACTTGCTCAGTCATCTTAAGAACACACCTATATATATGCTCCCAGGCTGCTGCTGTTTGGTGTCACACAGAGGTGTCTACAGAAGGACACTGAGCTTGCCATAGATTTCCCTGGGGACAGGAAACCGTGAATCAGCTGGGCAAAGGTCCTTTTCCTTAACTACATGGGAAGTAACAAAGAAATCCCCAAAAGCATGGGAGATCAGTAAAGAGGCTGATCTGCCAGTGTTAGGTTGCTGTATGCCAGGGAGCATTTATATTTCTTTGAGAGTAGAGACTAGGTTTAATGGAATATGATAAAACTCTAGCAATTCAAAGAGAAAAAAAAAAGGAAGGAAAGACAAAAAGATAAAGGAGACATAGTGGCAGTTGCACTGGGGATTCCTGCACACCTGAGATGTCTCCTCCAGCCTGAGGTTGGTGATTGATGCCATTCTAGCACTGGCTGCAGAAAGAACAATTGGCCAGCTCCTTGCATGAAAAATATCTCCCTTGTCTTCAGTAAAGTTGTGCTGATTTATGCTGATGAGAATCTGGCTCACTGTCCTGTCAGCTCTATAGAATAGTTTTCTACCTTCCCTGGAAACAGGTGAAAGAAATTCCAGCAGTGGCATCCCAGATATGTTTTTCACTTGTAATGGATAGCTTTTGAAATTGTCCCAAACAAGACATCTTTCACTGGGAAAGGCCGTGCCAAAACAAAGCTTCAACAGTATTTCATCTAGCAATAAAGAAGATAATGCGTTGCAAGAGCTACCTGATAAAGGCTACACATTAAAGGGGAATCTTGAGAATAAATTGCATGGCAAAGAGGTAGAGGAGAAGTAATTAGCTCAGTCTGTGTTACAGTGTATGGAGTTATTATCTGTAGTAAAGTCAGCAGATGTACATACCCTTGTAAGAAGGCAGATTATCAGCTGTTCATAATTACTCAAGACACATACACATTAAATAATAAAGGCAAGCATCTGATAGAGGCATCTCTCATTTTCATAGTATCCTGATGATCAGTATCACAGCAGCAAACTCCAATCCTTACTTTGTCATTTGTGTATGTATTTGTAGGTGTGCATACAGGTTATATTGTGAAAGAGCAGCAATAGACTATATTCTCTGTACACCCAGTGCTTTCCTGGCTGCTGAAGTGATGTGGGTCAGGTTTGTATGCTAGTCCTTTGCTGACAATATAAAAGCAACAGATGACTTCTTTAGTGCAATATCTTGTCCTTATTAAGGAATAAAAGCTCACAGTCTGGTGAGCTTCTATTAACCCAGGATAGAGTTCTTGCTCCAAATTTGTAATCATAAATTCAGGAGGTAGCTCCCTGCATTTTAGAAGGAACTCAGTTTTGTCCATGTGGTGGTTCTGAAGCAATAAGCAAGCACAGTCAATCCTCTGATGATTACAGCTGATAGGGTGGCAAGGACACAGTGGCAACAGCCTCTGAGTCATTTGCCGCTTACAAATGGGCAAATTGGCAATTTGTGAAAACTAACAGATACAAGAGCAGACATGGAGGTATCTGCCTTTTTATATACCCTTGGAAAGACATTTCTGATTTACCAGCCCTTATCTCCAATTGCCACCTAAACATTTCCTGCTGTCCGTTCCATCCAGAGTTACGTGCTTTTTCTTTGGGCACTTAAGAGAAGGTGGAGGATGCAGAGAAGAGTTTGTGTTCTGTTTGAAGGGGAGAGCAGAGACAAAAACAGCACTCAGTGTTTAATTATTGGATTTCAAGTCCAAAAATCCTGCTTTACTCTGTGCTTTGAGACACTGCAAATAGTTTACTCTACCTCGTTGTACTGAGAGCTGTGAATAGGCCATTAAATACATTTGTGGTCCAGCTTTGACTAATCAGAAGCCTCTAAAGATTTCTGTGGATTCCTTGCAGGTTGGCAGCACCACACAGCTATTAATGCTGTACACTGCTGAACTCAAGCTCTAAGGAGGGATGTCATGTGTGTATTAGCTATAATAATAAAATAAGCTACCCTTTTTGATAGCATTTTCCCCACAAGGATTTTAAAAAGCTTTACCAAGATCAGGAAGTTAAATTTTGCAGCACCTCTGTGAAGAAGGAATTATTTCCAGCTTTACTAGGGATAAATGGATATGAAAGGCAGATTTTTAAAGCCATTTGGGTATCTCAGTAGATTTTCAAAATGCCGCTGACACTGATGCATATATTTAGGTAACTAAACAGTATTAAAAAGCAGTCCCTGTCCTCAGATTGAGGCATTTCTTGTAGCTGCAGACTAGCTTTTATTTATTTTTTTATTCTTTCTTATGGCTTTGTGTGCTCTCAAAGAAATGGCAGCACTGTATTTAATTTCTTTAGCGAGATTATTATCTTTGGCAAAGACCGGTGACTATGGCTTTAGGATTTCAAGTGCTAAATTTTGAGATACTGTAAATCATTTTGTCTCACATTAACAAGACAAGTTTCCTTCTGTTCTTGTGAAGAGTTTTGCACAGGACTGGAAAAAACTCTCTTTTGTTGTAAATCTTTTTCTTAAGGCTCATCCATTATCTAAGCCCTGTCTGCAGCAGGAAGAACAATACACATACCATTGGAATTAGGTGGTGAGTTGTTCTTTTCTTTGATATTACAGGCTGGTGAATTGGGAATAACAGTTTTGTCTCCTCAGATAGAGAACTATTTTTTTTTCTCAGTTTGGACAGGTGAATCTAAATCTGGTATTCATTTTCCAGGATACTCAAAAAGTGCTTCTCCAGACTATGCTGTCAGAATCCAGACTCATATATCCCTTTCTTCAGGACTATGGTGGAAAGTATTTTTCCTCATAGAGCAAGTGATGCCCCTTGAGTGGAAGGTGCCACTGCATCTTCCTGCATTGTGACAACCCCCTTGCAATGCAGTGTCTGTCACAGGGTAGTGCTTCCCTTGTGGAGGAGTCTGTGTGGCCTTCCCTTGACACCTGCAGTGCACCAGAGACAAGCAGCCAAACCACGGCTTCACGATGATGGACAGAAACCCAACTGTTGAGTTGTCATGTTACTGGTATAACAAAAATTGAACGTAACTGTTGACCCTTAAGGAAACTAGTCAAAACTAAGAGCACAAAGGCAGTTTGCCAGATGATAACTGGGTAAAATTATTTCAGGATGAACGGCACGGTACCGAACAAAGTACTGTCTGATTGTGCATCCCGTGTGATACTGAGGCCAAAGATCACCAACGTAGGCACAAGCTACGGCAGGTCAAGTTTGACCAAGTTCCCTCACAGACTCCAGAGAAGAGCCATGGGTGGATTCCACCACCAATGAGAGAAGACAGGATGAAAGGACCCTTGCCTTCACTGCATTCCTGGTCTGGATCAGACAGGAACTCATGGTGAATGGCAGATCCCCACCACCAGCAGCATGTGGCATGCACAACAACGTGGCTTCCCCAGTGGAAAGCAGTGGATCTGCTGTAACAGGTCAGTCTGTGCCAGCATCACCTATGTGTCTGCATATATTGCTGTTGTAAATGTCAGGTTAGATACTGTTTGTGTATTACTATGAAGTATCAATAAGTTGTTTAATTTTACTGCCGTGTATCAATATAGAAAAGTGTAACTTTTTACTCCTTGTATTGGTTGCTATCTAATTGAACTGCCAGTTCTGTATGTACAGCTAGCTCTTTACAAAGAGTGTCTAGCCCCTGAATTACAATGGGCCCTTCTCTTTCATACTGTGGTGAGAAACCTCTCTGTGCTGGCTCATCTCCTAAACACTCTACCCTGATCATTACTGCTTGGCCTAACAGTAACAGTAACAGTGCTCAGTGATAGGCAACTTGTCCATTCTTGTTATCCATCCTGCCTGCAGTCATAGTGTCCCTAGCTGTTCTGCTACCATGAGTGGGAAGTTGCAAAGCTACCAATTCGCTCTATTTTGGTTTGCAAAAATGCAAAATGCAAAAAAAAAAAAAAAAGAAAAAAAAAAAGGAATTTGCAGTCTCTCCTAAGCTTGGGTGGAGCTAATGTGCTGGATAGGAAAGTCCTCGAAGTTTGGTTCCCGCTGACATGGTGATACTGGGAATAACAGTGGAGTGAGGCTGGAGTTTGAATCAGCATGTGAGATTTTGTAGGTACCTAGAAGGCAAGAGGTTGGGAAAAGACACAGGCTTGTGAGCATTCTCTTAATGGCTGCTGTGTGACTGCTCAGGTGTCTCTGATGTGATATTAAGCATTGTTATGCCCTTGACACATTTAATTGAAACTTCAGACAGCATCATTTGGGGGATACTATGGTTAGGCTTTTGGGTATCAGTATGACATATTAACATAAGTGACACTAACAATGATAAAGCTACCTTTTCATGTGATTAAATCCTGCGAGCCACAGAGGAAGCTGGTTTTCATGAGGCTTCTGATTACAGCTTCACATTTAATGCAAGGTCACTTTTAATTCAAAAGAAATGATGCTGTCCCTTGCTATGACTGCGGATTGTTTCAAAAGATACTTTTCAGGCAAATTTTTTATCTTTTTTCCCTGTTTTAAAATGCAAATACTTAATATATAATAAATATAATATATAATAAAGTATTTAATTGTTTCACTGGGGAATTACTAATATGGTAAGTTTGTCTCTGCTATAAGGAAGTTTTCAGTTTTAAAACAGTTGGGGTAATTAATACTGTTATGATCTGGTAATTTTCATGAGATTTAATTCAAAAGATTGTGTTAAAGTGTAGAGTGACAAAGGGTCATTGAGTAAAGTGCTTCTCAGGAACGGATCTGCAAGCTACATTTAAAAGAATGTTCCCCCTGTACCTTTCTTGTTAGATGATAGTTTAATCTTCCGATCATACAGATCAAAAATAGCAGTGAATACGTTTTTATTTAGCTGTGCTTTCTTGTGTTGAAGCAATCACAAAAAATTGAATAAGTTGAATAAAAATAAATTGGATTTTCTTATACAAATGCCCACTGTTAGAATTTATTTTATTTCATATTGACATAATCTTAATGAAAAAGTTAAAAACGTAATAGAAGAAGCAGAAATACCCCAATAATCAAGGTATTAAAGCAGTCAAAGTTTTTCTTCATCTGACCTCTAGAAAATAGAAAATGCTAATTTTCTAGCGATATGGTCAGCAATGAGAGGTTGCAGACAAGAGGTTCAGGTGGCCACTAAAGAGCAGGAATCAGAGCTCTGGGAAACTGGGCTTCCCTTTCAGGGGAGAACAGCCACGCTACCACTTCCTTGGGGAACATGGAGGGTTGGTTTGATGTTTGGCTGAACCTGCTCTGAAGAGGAGACAGCACACTCTCAGCTGTGTGTTTTGTACCAGTGAGAACATGTAACTGATGTGTTTTGGAACACCTTGAGTTAAAAATCTGCAGGCATGCTAGATCTTTTGATTCCTCAGTACTTTATCTTTTTTCACTAGACAGTCTTGAGAACTTGAGCAAACACTGCTATTCTGATAAGAGCACTCTTTTTTCTCATAAATAATGCCTATATCTTCAGCTGCTACGAGCTGGTATAACTCCTCTGATTTAATACCAGGCCATAAATCCATGAGGATTTGCCTCCATTTCCTGTAACCGTACTTAGACTTGAGACCTGCTGCTCATCAGTTCTTAGCAGGGTATCTTGGTGAGCTGTTCCTAGGCTGCAGTCCTGTCTTTGGTGCAGACACCTGTGACCCATGTTAGGAAGTGGTCGGGGTTACATTAGTAATTTGGGATGTATTAAATTCCTGCTGTCTCTGTTTCTTTTGCTTTTGTCATTCTTTGTGTGGGCTACTTCAGCAATCACTCCTGTGAGTCCAAAGTCCCTGGCTGGTTCTGTTGCTGGTGATACGCGTAATGGAGTGGAATCAGACAGATTTGTTGTGCAGTGGGCAGATCACTTTTTTAATGCACCATTACATACCCTGTTTGTCTCCAGAAGTGCTCTCTGGTTGCATGCACTGCAAGCCTAACTTAGCAGCACTGTCTTGCTGATGTTTTTCTTGTGCTCTGACGTGAACACTGCTGGGTGTAACGTCTCTTGCTTCTGAAGCTTAATGCTTCCCTTCAGCTGCAGCCCATCACTGTCATGTGTCTAAGTCTATTGCACGTTGTGTAGGAGGGGAAATGACTGGCAACTTGGGCAAATCCTCAGCACCTTCAGTTATGTGACCAATTGATCATCGCTTACCTCTGTGACAGCAAAGCTTCTTTTCCCACACGGAACCACCTTGTACCATTTGTCATGCAGAACATCCATGAATCCGTGGGACTTGTACTGACTTATCAGTTCAGAGATGTTGGAGGTGAGCGGAGAGTTAGGGGGAAGACCAATACCATATCCTAGAAGGAAAAACAGTACAGTCATGTCTCTTTCATGTTTGCTTCTTACTGAATTATATTGCTTTCTGGTATTGAGTGCTATTGCGGCAGATCAGGTTGGCATTTTATTTGAGGTTTAAACCTGGATGCTGGTTTCCCATAGATGGAAAAAGCTGAGATTACGAAGTAAAGTCGCCTAATGTAAACAGGATTCAAAATGATTAAAGCCACAAAATAGAGATTCAAAAAAATTGATAAAAATGGAGATTCAAAAATTTAAGATGGCAGTACACATAGATGAATAAACCTGTTGTATATCTAGAAACACAGCCTTCGTGTGCCTTCATCAATGGCTCTTCTGTTTTACATTGATTTACCAATGCAGGAGAGCCTTAATGTCAAGTAAACCATTGTGATCCCTTTATACTGTTAGAGCCATGGATGTGACTGTGGTGTCAGATGTGACATTTTCTTTCTTCCTGTGTAT